>NC_056745.1:885724105-885921605 GCF_019279795.1 Protopterus annectens
ATACGTCACCTCAGACTCTCCGCACCTCTAGTCAGCAACTACTACTCACATACCAAGCCAAAAAAACTATAGGCAAACTCCTATATAAATACTCCATTGCACAAGCTTGGAACAAACTCCCTATAGATATACATTCTATCATCCACCCAGCTTACTTTAAAGAAAAACTCAAATTTCACTTACTTAACTCAAAACTCTGTCATTGTCAGGCCCCAACTTGAGAACCCCACTGTATAACTTTCTTCCTCCCCCCTCTCTCACATAAGTACTCTACTACTATTGGATACGTACTAATGTTTATAAATCTATTCTGTTGGTAAAAACTCTGCTTGTACATATGTAAATAAAATTGCTTCTCTCGAAAAAAAATGTGCATGCACTGCTATTTCTATCTTTATTTACATTTTTTGTATAACTTAGTTTTCTGTTGAATTTTGATGCTAAAATTAATTTCTGTAATTTGTTCATGTATTGGAGCTTTTCTCCTCGGGTCTCCACTGAAAATGGGCCACAAGCCCAGTTGAAGATACCCAAAATGTCAATAAATAAATAAATAAATAAATAAATGAATAAATAAATAAATAAATAATAAACAAATAAATAAATAAACAAACAAATAAATATAGATATAGATATAGTTATTTGGTTTTAAATATGCGGTGCAAAGTTAAAGAAAAGAGGAATGAGGTTCCCCTTGAATGGAGTGAAGCAGTAATGATAGACAAAACCTGGAGTAATTTTCCTTATGGTTAAGTAAGAGGAAGTGTAGGAAGAGCTGGTGAATTGATATCATGTACTGACCATCAGACATATCAAGATGGGAGGATGAGAAACCGAGGAAAACAATGAAGGAATGGTGCAGGAAGAGGAGGATGAGGAAGTAAATATATATATATATATATATATATATATTCATGGAGGAATTTGAATCTGCAAGGATAGGATCGGGGTGATCCTGAGGTCCAGGGTGGAGAGGGAATGGGTGGTTGATTTAGGTGTTGGACTATAACTGGTGCAGCCATCAGGTGTGGTCATCACTAGATGAGACCGAATTCTACATATGATATTAACCAAGGAAAAAGTGCTGTGAAATGCCCAGGTGAAGGTATTGTTCATTAACTAGGATAAAGCTACTCTGCTGTTTACAGTGCAGAAAGGGATAAGAAATCAAGGACAAAATAGTTTAGTGTTAGTTAAAAGCTTCGAGGCAAACAGGGGGGATAAATAGGTTACAGAAATGGGTTATGTATGAAGTCCTCAGGACTGAAGACCAATGTCTGAAGAAAGGAAAAAGAAGGAAAAGAGAATACCACCATGACTACAATGTGAAGATAAGGATAAGGGGAAAAGAAAGGGAACTAGCTGAGAGACAAAGTCATGCAGGAACGTGATTACGGAGGTAAAGGAAGGAAAGGTAGAAATAGCAAATGAATTGGCAGAAGGGAGCAAAAATGAAAAACAAAAAGGATTTTTATGTATAATACTGAAATGAGTATAGGAGAAACAGGCCTAATTAGCCTGAGGAAAGATGAGAATGGAGATAAGAGACGGTAGAGAACAAGCAGTGATATAACATGAGTGCTGCACCTTCATCTTCTGGAAGGAAGGGTTTTCAGGGTACCATATAGGAAAGGTGCTATGGTAGAGTGCACAAAGCAGTGGATGAGCATAATAACAGAGAGGGAGAAGCATAGTACTAGAGGGGGAGAAAGTGGAAAGTGAACCATTTGCAGTAAGCAAAAATAAGGTACGGGAAGCAGAAAAGTTGATTTCCAGATTCTTCATTGATCTGGCCAGTGTGATAGCAGATCCCCTGATGGAAACCAAACAGTACAGAGGTAGACCTGAGGACTCAGAAATGACAAGAGCATTACTTTTGTTTAATGGAAACCAAGCAGTACAGAGGTATACCTGAGGACTTGGAAATGACAAGAGCATTGCTTTTGTTTAAGAAAGTAAGTAGGAAAAATCTGGGAAACTACGGACCAGTCAGCCTAACAGCAGTGAAGGGAAAATCATAGACACACTTCTTAGTGGATTACTTTCCAAAAGGCCCTCAATCTTTGGGGCAACATTGGCAGAGCAAGCATTCTAACAGATGGAAGACTGAATTCAGAGCACTGTCAAAGGGAGGAATAAAAGTTATTTTTCTTAATCTGGTTGGTATCAGTAAAAGGTAATAAATGTTTTACATGTAAGCTTGGAACTGCAAATGACTACGTTTCTAAAAGCCCCAACAAAGGAACAACTGTGCATTTTGTTCAAATTGTTACCAAATCGTGTTGGTAACATAAAGTCTGTACTGTCCACTTACAAAAGCAACAGAAACCTGAGTTGATGCAGCAGTAGGTGTGTGTGTGTGTGTGTGTGTGTGTGTGTGTGTGTGTGTGTGTGTGTGTGTGTGTGTGTGTGTGTGTGTGTGTGTGTGTGTGTATGCGTCTATGGGTCTGTGTTAGATAACTAAAATTTCACTTACCCGAAATTTAGTTAAGCCAGATGAAAGCACTGAAAGTTGAATTAACCGAATGTTCACATCACCGGCTTTTTACACAGGGAATGCCTGGGTGGGTTTCACATGCTGTGGTGTGTTTGAATGTTGAATGTTGGCCAGTTGCTTACATTCCCTGTTTAAAAATCTGGTGATGTGAACGTTCTGTTAATTCAACTTTATGAGTTTTTGTCTTGCTCAACTAAATTTCGGGTAAGTGAAATTTTGGTTATCAAATATATATATATATATATATATATATATATATATATATATATATATATATATGTCGCTTGCTCGAAATCCCAAAATCTTGAACAAGAAACATTGACACCCATAAGAGCGAAAGTGCATTATCGTGAAAGCCGGTTTTCCGAACCGGCAAAAAACAAAGGAAATACTGAAAGCCCCCCTGCACCCCCCACTCCCCCCACTTAAATATACCAACTCCAAGATAACACTACAGTGCAGTAATGGGAAATATTCCCATTACGCGCTGTCCATGCAGTCCGGTCGAGCTTTCAAAAACTTGATCATATGGGGTTGGTCATATGAAGTTCAAGATTGTTGGAATTCGACCATTTGCAGTAGACCCATATGTGGTCTTCGATCATCTCGGGTTTCATAGGTACTTTTTAGGCTATTTATGTGTGAAGAGCTTACGAAGCCCAGCCTTCCATTCCCATGATAGTTTTTAGCCCTTATAATTTGTGTACAAATAATCCAGAAATGGGCAGATATTTATATATATTATATATATATTATATATTTTATATGGTCGTTCATAGATGTATACACCCCCCCCCCATATCCATTGTACATGTATTATCAAACATTAGTGAACATCCCGTTCAGAGTCCTGCACATGTACGATGAAACATGAAAGACAAGATAGATAGATACGTATACTATATACATTTGTATTTATTATCTACATGTTGCTAGTTTTTATATATATTGATCTTAAGAGCTATATTGAGAAACGCTATCTAAAATAGGATTATCAGAACAAATGTAATGGCTCTCATTGAATGAGGGCCATACAGCGAGATGGTGTAAGATAGCTTTAAATTAAATGGATAGCCTGTTAATCAGGTATATTAATTGTTTTAATTATCTTATTAAGTAATCATGCTTTTGGTATATAAAGGATGGGTTTTGACTATGTTTTAAACATATCTGAAGAAGCATGCATTGGAAGCACGTGAAAGCACTCATTTTCCTTGGATTTTATGTGAAATAAAAGTTTGGTACCGTTCGTGGTGTTGGTCTACTTCTTCTACGCTACTTCCATTGTTTTTTGTGGTCGACCAACTTTGAGGGAGAGGTGTTTCTTCTTTTTTGAACTGTGTTTGCTGCTTGCTGTTCACCGACTCCCTACACTATGGATAATTCAGCGGTAGAACTTGACTACCATCCTGAAAGAGCACTGCCTAATGCCAAGTGGGTGAAGCTAACGGAACAAAGATCTAATCCGCTATTAAATATGGATCTTTCTATGCTACCTAATACAACTGAATCAGGTACTGTGAACCTCCTTAATGAGTTTACTCCATTGTACAAAGAACTGGAAAATAATTTATACAAACAATTTAGACTGATGTGGCAACGCCGTCATTTAGAGGCATGCCTACATTATAAAGTAGTACCGAGGGGAATGAGGGTGCTTTGCATGCCCTCTTACGGCAACAGCCACCCCGAGCTTCTAAAAAACTGGCAAAAAATGAACATTGAACTCAGTTTTAAATATGTTAAATTGCTTATTGACTATTTTCAACCAATTGAAAATGAATTATCTACCAAAACTGATTCATTATACAAGGATATAAGCAAGAGATTTAAAGGGGAAATGTTTGCCAGTAAAATTGACAGTCTTATTAACCAAGTTGGAGCATACGGAGAAAGACTACAAATGGTCAAATCACGCAAACTACAGAGAGACCAACAAGATTTTGCGAATGGCTAGGTCTTTATATGGCCAAGGTACAACCAGAGAGAGGGATCACATAGAACCGAAAGAGTTGAAGGTAGAGTAAGAGATTTGGACACGGAGAGACCAGATATAACCCCTTTAACAGACACAGCTGTGTCTGGTGATGCAAGTGCGGAAGCTTCATTGAGTGGCTGTAGACTGAATGATGACAACAGCACACCACCATCCAATCAACAAGCACTGGCCATCCAGCGTGGCCCGGGAGCGAAACCGAAGCTACAGCAAACGAATTTGGACTCTTTTTTACCACTTCCGGTACGCCAACGAGGGGAATCAAGAGGAAGATCGACAAGTCATGGCAGGCGGAAAAGGAGGATGTCAGGAGAACCGACAAGCAAGAGGGGGCGAGGAAGGGATTGAACGACCTAGTTTTTAACTTGTCTGATTTAGTGTTGTCTGAAATGGACTATAAACTCTTAAATAAGGGATTGAGCTTCATTCCAGCGCAAGTTAGTAGCATTTCCACTATACTAACAGAGTTACGTATGTTTACTCGTAACATTGCTTTGAAACTATTTTTTAAACAAACAACTCAGAATATTAGTAATTCTAATGGTAGATTGAATGTTTTTGAATGTTTCAAAAGGAAAAGTACATTCAAACCTACACAACATCCATGCTTAGAATGTTTCATAAAAGCATGTGAGAATGACTTATACAAACATTATTTGGAACACAAAAAAGGCACACTATCACTGTTTTATAATATCACAAAGGAAGAGAGGCTATCAATGAATGCCTTATCAACTGACAAGGCGGTGACAATAAGGCCTGCAGATAAAGGAGGGGGGATAGTTATTCTTAACAAAAGAGACTATATAGAATATATGGGTATATTGTTGAAGGATGACCTCACATACAAAGAAATTGACCGGAAGACAGTAGATAGATTAATATATGAGGTACACCATGACATTTATGACATGATGGTCACTAGACAAATTAGTCATGAGTTCTACCTATTCCTACTTATTGAACATCCAATGATACCATACATTAAGGGGCTACCTAAGATGCATAAGGGCATAACACCACCACCCTTACGCCCCATAGTAGTAGGACACCAGTGGGTTACGGAAAACATTTCCATTTTTATTGAAAAGAAGCTAAAACCACTAGTGAACAAGATTCCCACCATATTAAAAGACTCTTACCAATTGATTCAGCATTTTAAGGATATACAAAAACAGGTTACAGATAAGCATTTATTAGTTACTTTAGATGTGCAGAGCCTATTTACAGCTATACCAAATGTTTATGGTCTAGAAGCCATAAGTTATATACTAAATAAATATGGGATATATAACAACAGTGAACAGATTTTATTGAATGCTTTGTTAGAAATAGTGCTTACCAAGAACGTTATGATGTTCAATAATGCATGCTATATACAACAGTGGGGGGTTGCCATGGGCACCCCCTGCGCTAATACGTATGCTAATTTGGTTGTATATAAATGGGAGACTACATGTCTCTTTTCACATCCCGAATATCACAAAATATTGGCATACTATAGATTTGTGGATGATATATTATTAATTTGGGATGGGACTCCTGAGGAGTTAAAAATCTTTATTAGTGATTTAGAGAAAACTACAGATTTTCTTAGATTCTCCATGGAATATTCATACTCCAATATTAATTTTTTAGACCTCAATATTAGAAAAGAGAATAAAGGCAGGTTAGTCACATCCCTATATAGGAAAGAGTGTTGGAAAAATACACTGTTAGAACATGACAGTATGTATCCCAGATTTACGTTTACCAACATTTTGAAAGGACAGTTCACAAGGATAAGCAGGATTTGTGAAGAAAGAAGTGAATGTAACATGGAGTTTCAAAAGTTAGAAAGCTTATTTTTGGATAGAGGTTATAATCCCCACACTGTAGCTTGGATAAAAGAGAAATTTATTAGTGATTCCAGCTACAGACCCAGGTTAGCATTTCAACATAACAATAGTGATAGGCTCGCACATCTAGAACAGCAGGAAGATAAACAAGTGAGGTGTATTATCAGTTATACCAGTGATAATAAATATATAACTGACATTATCAATAAGAATTGGGCAATTTTAACCACTAATGATGAAATTAAGAGTCTAATAGGAAATAGACCATCTTATACATATAAGAACATGAAGAATCTGAAAAGAATTCTATGCAATGAAAACTTTAATGAATCATGCAACAACAAAGGAAACATAGGTACGACTCCCTGTGGAAGGTGTACCTCATGCAAATGGATCTCCACTAACAATAAGTTTATACATCCTGAGTTGTTGCTTGAAATTGACATTAGCTGCCCAGCTAGCTGTGATGATACTAATGTGATCTACTTAGCTACTTGTGAGTTATGCCCTGCCTTTTATGTGGGCATGACAACAAGAAGGCTTAGGGATAGGATACAAGAGCATTTATATGCTATAAAGAAAAATGACCCAAAAAATGCTTTATCGAAACATATATCTGAACATTCGAATCATAACTTTGTATTTAGGGTGTTGCAAAAAAGAATGATAAACCCACGAAGAGGAGATAATTTTAATGAATTGGAAAATTTAGAATTAGATTGGATTTTTAGGGTCAGAGCACAGAAGTATCCAGGCCTTAACAGTTATATTAGCATTAGATCACATTTGAAAAAACGGAAATACCATTGATTTATCTAGATATTTCTTATCTAAATCATTTGGATAAGATACATTATAACTGAGGGCTAGAAATATTCATTGCATGTACATTATATTTTTATTCACATCATATATTTCATGATTCTTCTCCATATATATACATATATAGATAGACAGTCTTTATGTACATATAGGCAGATGGGCAATTTAGATATGATATTCTTTATACATATATAGAATACATATATATATATGCTTCCTAAGATTCTTTAGGTTTCTTCAGAATTGTTAGACCACCTGATGTTTATATTTTTATATACATATATATTTTTATATTTTTATATTCATTATTGTGTAGTTTTATCAATGAGGTCAAGAGCTATGACAACATTAATGGATACTGTATAGATTGATCAGATATTTTATCCATATGACAGTTTCATCCATATGACAGTTTTAAGTTATTCTTGCTATATACATACATTATCCAATGATAAGGAGCTGGTATTACACCGTACTTATATATATTCATTTATTCACTACATGAACATATTTATTACTTTCATCTATTTATTTATTTATTTAGTTATTTATTCATATATATTTCCACATAATCATATTGATGCACATTTCTATATATTTCTAAGTAGTTACTCGTTCATTTATGTGTTCTTTATTTCATGATTTATTCATTGGATCACATATAATGTTGTATATAATACATATAAGTATAAGGTTTTAATTTGTAAATTTGTAAATATAATATATTATATATTTTATATGGTCGTTCATAGATGTATACACCCCCCCCCCTATATCCATTGTACATGTATTATCAAACATTAGTGAACATCCCGTTCAGAGTCCTGCACATGTACAATGAAACATGAAAGACAAGATAGATACGTATACTATATACATTTGTATTTATTATCTACATGTTGCTAGTTTTTATATATATTGATCTTAAGAGCTATATTGAGAAACGCTATCTAAAATAGGATTATCAGAACAAATGTAATGGCTCTCATTGAATGAGGGCCATACAGCGAGATGGTGTAAGATAGCTTTAAATTAAATGGATAGCCTGTTAATCAGGTATATTAATTGTTTTAATTATCTTATTAAGTAATCATGCTTTTGGTATATAAAGGATGGGTTTTGACTATGTTTTAAACATATCTGAAGAAGCGTGCATTGGAAGCACGCGAAAGTGCTCATTTTCCTTGGATTTTATGTGAAATAAAAGTTTGGTACCGTTCGTGGTGTTGGTCTACTTCTTCTACGCTACTTCCTAGGTACTTTTTAGGCTATTTATGTGTGAAGAGCTTACGAAGCCCAGCCTTCCATTCCCATGATAGTTTTTAGCCCTTATAATTTGTGTACAAATAATCCAGAAATGGGCAGAACAAGAATATCTTGAGACATTTTGCATGTTTCCCCTATCCATAGCCTTCCATTCCCATGGTAATTTTTTAGCCCTTATATAGATGTGGGAGTTTGGCATAGTGGTTTAAGTATTCACCTTATAGACACAAGGTGTAGCAGTTGGACAGTTAGCCTAGTGATAATTTATGAACTTATAATCCTATGAACAACTTTACACATAGTAAATAAAATAGAGAAAATATAAAATCATCTGACCTATAAATTA
The DNA here is from genome assembly GCF_019279795.1 of Protopterus annectens. Classification (NCBI taxonomy): domain Eukaryota; kingdom Metazoa; phylum Chordata; order Ceratodontiformes; family Protopteridae; genus Protopterus; species Protopterus annectens. The sequence continues at coordinate 885,732,871 of NC_056745.1, forward strand.
ATTAATATGAAAATAACAACTGACTTCCTCCCTATAGCAGACCAGGGAGATAATGTGAGGTAAAGGGAAAGATGATTGTACAGATATTCAGTTTGGTCAACTAATGAAAAAAAAAACAAAAACAAAAAATGTGCACAAAGCACCTGCAGCAATTGGAGAGACTTCAGAGGTTTCTAACTAAGATGATCAAGGGACTCCAGCATGTGCCTTACACAGACCAACTAAAGTCCTTATCACTATACTCAGTATCATACAGACTTCTTAGGGGAGACATTTGCCTGGCTTACAGAGCAATCTGTGATCTAAACCTAATGAATTTGCTGCACATCCATAAATCAAACAGGACTAGAACTACCCATTCCAGGGACCTAAACATGGCCTGTGACTTGAATAGGACATGCTGGAGGGACAGATGTGTCTCCCAGTGACTGCTACATCTTTGGAATAGGCTGCTAATTTGTGTGAAGTAGAGCACCTCTATGACACTGTTCAAAAGGAACCTGAACGAGTGGATGGGCACTGTAAATTCTTACCAGGGATAGTGCCTACAACCCTCCTGGATATGGGCAGCCTAGTAACCTCCTATGACCCTTTGATTCTAAGATCCATGAATGACAAGGGTGCTGAATCTGTGGGTAGATTTTTGGTTACCCATCCATTCAGCCAAATTACATTTGAGTAGGTTAAGAGAAGTACTTTGCTTTATGTGGATTGGAAGAAGTTCCCACAGAAGTGAAATTCTCTTTTATACATACCTATCCCTCCAATAGGTTTTATTTATGGTGCCAAAGAGATTGAGATAGCTTGAGTGGATTTTTTTATGCTGCCATTGTACTTTTGAATGTGTAAAAGTTCTGACAGAATAGGTTCGGTTGAGACGCTACACTTGCCTTCCATATCAGGAATCTATATGATACTGAAAAGAGGGGCAAGGTTTTTAAATGGTCCATGTAGTTTTACAATTAAGGCCTGTGATTTTTGTACTGAGGGAGCATTGTGATCATTCAATTGTGTTGAGTGCTTGGACATGTACATACTAAAAGGGACATTATACTCAATGACTGGCCTAATGAGTGCAAGAACAATGGAAATGATTCCATCCCTGGACTTGGACACTTTACCATTAGGTATAAGCTGTGTGATGAAAAAGGACTTCCTTACAACAGTGGATATATGGTGAACAAATGACAGTTTGTTGTTTACATAGGTTCCCAGATCCTTGACTATGGGATCAGTTTTCAGTTATGTGTTGCCAATGTGATAGTTACAGGGTTAGTCATGCTTGAAGGAGAATACAGTTATACATTTCTGGCATTTTGTTTTAGTGCATGGTTTTGACGTCAGCTATTTGTTTGGGATAAACCCTCTTGGAGGATCATGGTGTCCTCTAGGAGTTTATGGTGGCACTATGTTTGCAGTCATCTGCAAACTTGATCAGCCACAAACCCCTAACCTTTGCTTTGACCTCTGAGAAGTAATTGAGTAATTGCCAAAGACGAGTTGCCTAAGAATTAAAACCTGGGATACACTGCTAGTAACAGGTCTTCCACTCTTATTTCATGGTTTCTGTTTGGGAGCCAATTTTCTGTCCAGTGAGTTAGATAAGGATTTACATTTAGTTCAGAGTTTATTTATGGTACCAGAGTGAGGAATACTGTTGAATGCCTTTGTGACGTGATGTGCATATATTTACCCTTATCCATAGCTGCAGTAACTTTTTCAAGGAATCAGGTTAAATGGGTCCTTGATGTTTCCAAATTGGCTTAGGTTAAGAGTCTGTAGGTTACCTATATTTTTATTTATTACTTCCATAATGATTTTCTGCATAGCCTTGCAAATGTGGCTGGTTGGGTGTATGGGTCCATAATTACATGGGTCTACTGAAGTCCCATCTTTGTACAAGAGAATGTCTGTTGCTGTCCTCCATTTATCCAGCATGAAGCCTGTTTTGAGATTGATTTAGAACAACTTTGGTAGGGGACTGTCAAGTCATGCTCCAGGCTGATCAGAAGGCAGCCTGGTATGCTATCCCACCCCATAGAAGTAGTGTTCTTGGCCTTAGATATCACCTTGAGGACATGTTCTTTGGAGATTTGAGGAGAGGTGTAGATGGGGGGGGGCACGTGATCTGAGGATATACGAGGGAAAAGTGTGTAAAGTTTGAAATAAATGCGTCTGCTAGTAGATTGGAAATGCCCTCTGGGTCTCAGTATGTGATAGCATTTACATTTAGCTTTACATAGTGCAGGTTAGAGTTTCATCAGTCAAAAAAGGCTGAAACATCACTACAGCTAGCAGGGTTTGGTTTTATTGGCCTGAGTGTATCTATAAAGACTTAAAAAGCAAAAAATAGTTATGGGCATTCAAAATATAGGTAGCTAAAACACTGGTATGTCTTTAAGAGGTCATTTGCATATATCCCATGGACATACACTACAGGAACTTTAAGATATTACACAGGGAATACTCTAGCTTGGCTGGGTAATTCTTGCAGGTTTTACTTCATGACTATTGAATATGCTTACCCTAGCAACCTGAAAAAAATCACTCATTGCCTTGCTTGATATCTACATGGTAACCATAAACTATCAAGATGGAATTATGGCAGTCACAACTTCTTAAAGGCCAGTAGGTCATAAACTTGAGAATCAAACCTATAAACTAGTGAAACTATACTATGAATCTCTAATGTCTGAAGAAGCTGTATAGTATTAAATGCTATTTTAAATTATATACATGTTATCTGTTTCTCTGTAAATTTGAGCCACATGCTTCATGAAGACATCTGAGTGTCTAAGTGGTTGTTCTACGGGCAGGTAAAAAAATAATGGTAAAATATGTAATACCCTTGTAATAACCTTAATGCACAGTTCTGCACATCTGGTTTCTGTAGGTGTGATTATTCTTTAGATCTTAGCTGGACTGGCATATCATACATGGCAGTGAGTGCAGTGAATTAAAGCTATGAGCTGTTACCAAGCTGGCTCCTGTGGTGCAGGATTTGATTCCAGTATGCTTCATTTGTCTGCTCTATGATCTTAAGCAAGTAACATAACTGTACAGAGCTTTGGAGCAATTTGGTTAAACATGACAATGTCATGGAATTTATCCATGTGCAACTCACCATAGACAAATAGCAAGTTATAGGTCACTGTTTATGTCCCTAGAATCCCATAGATCATACCTGGCCCTACTGGAAGCACTCACAATTAAATCAAATACCCTATTCATGAGAGACTTTAACTACCCCTCTATAGACCGGGAAACATACACTGCCTCATACTCACAGGCACAATGGTTCCTGGACTTCATTAACACAAATACCCTTGACCAAATAATGTGCACACCCACCAGAGGTGGAGCACCACTCCCCCGGTGTCACTTCCTTACTGATAAGGTTAGACCACAAAGCTGTCTCCTTTGAATGAAAAATCATCTCAGTAACCCTGGCAAACCCTATAATTAACAGGAACTATTCCATAGCAAACTACATCCTATTAAGCGATAGTTTGTCAAAATTCAATGCCAAGTCCATACCTCTCAACTGTACAGATTTTTGCTCACATTTTTTGCCTGTTTTTCATAGAATTGTAGTGTTCTAGCAAATTTGTGGCAAATCATTAAACACTGAAGTTAGAAAATATTGACAGATATTTGAATTTTATATTTTATACCCCTCAGATAATTTATGCTAATGCAAAATGTGTTATTCTATCAACTTTCTAAGTTTGTAAGAGCAATGTTAAAAATTGTCCCTATTTTTGGGCTTTTATCCCACTTTTATACATAGCTTTGTCCAGATTTCTTGTTCTAAGAAATTGAGAGGTATGCTGCCAACCTCGAGTTCACAGTAACTTATGTGGAATTGTTCACTGGGATCCTGTACAGCCATGAAAATGACTTTATAGAGGCTGCTGTACTACTAGAAGTAAACCCAACACAATCTATAAAACAAACCACACCGGTAGATTCCTAACCTCAATAGAATATATAACAAAAAGAAAAAAGTCATTGCTAAACTCAGGAACAGCAACTCTCATAATGATAAGAGTTATCTTATTAAACTAAAGAGTAAACTAAGAGGACTAATTAAGTCCAGAAAGGCCAATAACAAGGTCAAGATAGCCCCATTGGCTAAAGACAATGCAAAGCCTTATACAACTATGTCTAAAACCTCAACAGCAGCACATATCAGTGTACCAAACTTGTGGTCAGCGGTGCCACCTTCACTTAGAAGAGCAACATAGAAAATTTGCTGGCTGACAATTTAGCTCGAACTTCACTCACCCACTTCTCCCACCTCCCCCATGAAATAGTTGCCTGCTAGCATAATCCCCCAGTTATTAGCAGGTTAGAGGTCCTGGTGGCTTTCGCTAAGGCCAAAAACACAGTCTCAATAGTCCCAGTTAATAACCCTGGATGCCTCCTAAATAGTTTGAAACATGAGCTATCAGGACCACTTGAGTCATGTTTTAACTATAGCTTCAAAACAGGCTTTGTACCATGTGACTGGAGGAACGCAACGGTTATCCCACTTCACAAGGGTGAGCCATCAATTGCCCCTGGAAACTGCAAACCTATTAGTCTGACTAGTCTAATATGCAAACCCATGGAATGAATTATCAATGAAAAGATCAACAAAGATATAGGCAACCTTTAGTCACAGGACCCAGCCCAGTCTGTCTTTGTTAAGGGAAGGTCATGCCTACTAAACCTGGTGGGCTTCTTTGAGAAGGTCATAAAAGCAATGGATGAGGGGAAAATGGCACACGCAGTCTGTCTGGACCTGGCTAAGGCTTTCAATAAAATACCCCACTTATATAGGTTCATAGGTTAATAGGTGTGTACAAGGCCAATGGCCCTGGAGCCTTTACAAGCCTAGCCCATAGAAGTGCCCTGGCATCATGCCACCATTAGTTCCTGGTGCCTCTATCAAGTAGCCACTACAGTGATCCCTGGGGTGAACTTTCTTTTTCCCATCCACTCATCAAGATTTCTTTTGAAAAGGGCCAGCGAGGTGCTCTGCTTGACATGTATGGGAAGCCTATTCCAGAGAATGGGCAGTTTCTGGGTTATGAACCTATGCCTCCAGCAAGTTCTGTTGGTTGTGGTAATGAGGTTGAGGTCTCTGGAGCGTGTGGTGCAGAGGGATTGGGATTTCCTTAGGTGCAACATTCCTCACAGGGCTGGGTCAGACATGGCTTTGTAAGTCAAGCAGCAGAGATCGCCTCTTAATAGATGATATGAGACAGAGAAAAGCTGGAGTTTTTTGAGTCTGTCCATGTAGGGCATGTGTTTAAGGCCTAGGATCTTCTTTGTGAGGTACTTTTGTGGCCTTTCCAGGTGTTGCAGGTGTTTAGTGAGGTACATGCCAAATAGGGCATTATACTTGATGACTGGTCTAATGAGGGAAGAGTAGAGAAAGATGATGACCTCTTTCTTCCTGGATGCAAAACCCTTAGTAATGAGATGTGCCACATAGAAGGACTTTCTGACCACAGTGGCAATGTGGTGGTCAAAGGAGAGGTTGCTGTCAACCTGTGTCCCCAAATCTCTTATAACACCTTCAGCGTCCAGTGGGCTGCCATCAATGTGGTAATTAGTGGGAACTGAGTTTTTCCCAAAGGGAATGACGACGCATTTTTTGGCATGAAGCTTAATGCCATGGTTTCGACACCAGTCATTGGTCTCAGTAAGGCCTTTCTGTAGGATGTCTACATCACTTGGGGAGTTAATAATGACTCCCAGATTGCAATCATCAGTGAACTTGGTCAGCTAGAGTCCCTCCATGTTGGCCTAGACTTCTGAGACGTAGATGTAAACAGGAGAGGACCCAGGACCAATCCCCATGGGACTTCACTCGTGACTGGTCGGCAGTCTGACTTGAAGTCTGCTACTTTCACACTATGGGTTCTATCTGTGAGGCAATTTACAACCCACCTAGTGATATAGGGGTTGATGCCTAGTTTGGTGAGTCTATCAATAATTCCTGAGTGGGGAATGGAATCAAGGGCCTTGGCCAGATCAAGGTATGAATTGCCTTGCTCTCATCCACAGCTCTGGTGACTCACTCAAAGAAGTCAGCTAGATTCAGCAGGCATGATCTACTCTTCACAGAGTTTAGAGATTCCATATGTCCTTGTTCATTAGGTCCATGATGATGCGCTCCACAACCTTACATATCGGACTCATCAGGCTAATGGGACGGTAATTCCCAGTGTCTGTAGTCGCTCCCCTTTTATGGAGAGGGATGACTGTAGCAGTGTACCAATCTGTTGGGACAAAGCCTGATGTGAGGCTGTGACTGAACAGGGCACACAGGTGTGGTGCCAGTTTACTTTGTAGTTCATGTAGAACACAGCCAGGGATATTGTCGGGTCCCATGGGAGCTGTATTCTTGGCCTTGGACAATGCAGCTTTAACCTGTGCTGCAGTAATGCTGGGTGCCTGGCATTCTTCCGGTATTGTGATTGGTCCTTTGGGGGGGGAGAGGGGTAAAGTCAGCACTGAATCTTTCAGCCAGTATGTTGGCAATATCTGTTGGTTCAGTATAGGAGGTACAATTGTGCAGTAACTCAGAGGAAATCTGGGTATTGCCGTGGAGATTCTTGATATAACTGTGGAAGGCTTTGTGGTTGTTTTTAGTGTCTGCTGCAATTCTGCTTTCACAGCTAACTTTAGAGGTTTTGATGAGGGATCTCAACTTTTTGTTGAGGCTAATAAGGGAGTTTTTCCAGTCTTGGGAATTCACCTTTTTCTGCAACAATTTCTTCCTTCTGTTGTAGAGTTTGTTAATGGCAGGGGACCACCAGATTGGCTTCCTTTTTTAGGAGGAGAGTGTCTTGGTTTTGTTGCGGGTATGGCTAGTTCCATGCATTTATGTATGTGTTCATACAGTGCATTGGTGTATGATTCGGCGGTCATGCACTTATTTTCCATTTGCATAGGTGCTATGAAGTTATCCACCTCCGATTTTAGGAGCTCAAAGTCAGCTTTGGAGAAATTTTTCATGGTGGTTACCTTTGCTGGGTATTGCGGGTGAGATGTGGATTTCCATGGTAATTAGTCTGTGGTCGCATCTAACCAGGGAGGAATTGCCTATTGGTATTGAGCAAAGGTTGCCCATGTTAGTAATAACCAGGTCAAGGATGTTGCTTCTTGTAGTGAAGGTAAGAATGAGCTGGTCCAGCGCATTGGAATTAATGAATTTCAAGAAGCGTTTGGCAAGTGTATTGGTGCATGAGTCGTTTTCCCAATTGATGGAGGGGTAGTTGAAGTCACTCAGTATGAGAGTGTTGGGTTGGACTCTAATAGTTTCCAGGGTGCTTATGAACATGGAAAGAGAGTCTTGGGACATGGTTGGGGACTTATAGCAGGCTATGACCTGAATCGCCGTCTTACCCACTGTTAGTTGTACCTGAAGTATCTCTAATGTGTTATGCTGGGCTACTAGTCTGGAGGTGTGCATATCCTTTATGAATATGGAGATGCTACCAGCTTTGGAGCTTCTGTCCATTTTCTGGGGCCGAAAGGTGTGAAATGATTTATATCCTGGTAGCACAGGGGTGCTTTATGCTGCTTTAAACCAGGTCTCCATTACAGCACAAATGTTGATGTTCTCCATTTTGAGGAGTGCTTCGAGTGAGTGCATCTTGAGATTTAGACTTCTAGCATTGAGCAGCATGACCCTCAGATGGCATTTATTTATAGATGTTATGGTGGTAACTTGGTCTTTGGAACACCACCTAAAAAAGGCACTATAAGGGGTGACAAGAGCCTTAGACAGTATCCGGAAACTTCTGGGTGACAGATGCAGGCCATCTCTGGCAAAGCATTGAGGTCTCTCAATCATGTCATCCCAAGCAGACAAATACTGAATCTCCTTAGAATTACACCAGAACCTTAGCCAGTTGTTGAAGTCAATCATTTTCTGCTTGTACTGACAAATTCACCAAATTCACCAAACTGGGTATAAACACTTAAATAACTTGCTGGATTGCCAGCTGGTTCACAGACAAGACCCAGGAAGTCAGGATTAGTGAGCCCAACTCCACTAAGAGAGTAGTCACCAGTGGTGTACCTCAGGGCTCTCTGCTGGGACCACTCATATTTGGCATCTACTTCTTAGAGGTAAAGGCTAATTTTAAGGGGCTTTGGCTGACTAAGTTTGCAGATGACTGCAAAGTGGAAGCTATCATAGAATCTCCCCATGACACAAACATCTTACAAAAGGGTCTAACACAGACAAATCACTGGTGCCAATGTCATGGATTAAAACTCAATGCCAAAAAATACATTATAGTGCCTTTTGGGAAAACTGCCAGCCAGGTTAATTGCTCCATCAATTAAACACCCCTAAGAGTTGACCTAATAGTCAAGGATCTGGGAACATATGTAGACAGTAATCTGGCCTTTGACCGACATGTGGCCAAGATGGTAAGAAAATCATTCTATGTCACCCAACTTATAGGTAAAGACAAGGCATCCAGGTCCAAAGAAGTACTAGTGCCACTATATTTGTTCCTTATCAGATACATCATTGAGTATAATTCCCTCTTTGGCATGTACCTGAGCAGACATATGCAACAGCTGGAGTACCCACAAAGGTTCCTTACCAGCAGAATCCAGAGTATAAACCCATTGTCCTATACAGATCACCTTAAAGCCTTCTCTCTATACTCAGTCTCCTACAGGTTACTAAGAGATGATCTATGCCTGGCATGCAAGGTATCCTCATATCTAGCTCTGATGGCACCCAATAAAATTAAATTCCACTGAAGAACACATGGAACATATGGGCAATATGCTACATTTGACATGTCACTACACTGGTATCCAGCATTTATAGTACCATATGCAACATTGCTTTTGGTGGCCCACTGTTAGAGATAGGGTATCACTTAGCACTGACTGTGAGTTAGGTTTGAAAATAGACTCATGCCATTAGGAGAGCAAAAACACACACACACACACACACACATACACACACGCACGCACGCACGCACACACACACACACACACACACACACACACACACACACACACACGCACACACCACACACAAATTGGAAATTGACAATCCATGTGTGCATAAATCCTGCCATTAACCATGAATCGAAACTGCTAAAACATACTACAAAGCACCACATAGCTGCTTCACTTTAAAGTGTTAAACAGTATAATAACTTGGTGTGGCATAACACAGTTTTAAAAAGATATCACTACATATAATCCCTCCATTGTACACTCTAATATTCCCAAGCTGTCAAATAAGAACATAAAATACAGCAGCCAGTGACATTGCTATGAGTACAACAAGAAAAAGTACACTTCTTTTATTTTTCAAAACTGTTAAACACGCCTCATAAAACATAAAGCCCCAGTATTACTTTTTTATAACATTAACTGCAGCATAGCTTTAAACTGACTGTAAAAGACACCTATAACAATAACACCTTCCAGCTTCAACCTTTCAAGCACATCGCAGTGTGTGAATTTTTTTCATATGTCACATCTACTCTCAGTTTGCTTGACTCAAGCTGTATTGTATGAGTGCATCTCTGCATTTTTTTCTGAACATGTGTATATATGTATCGATAGACCCAGCTGATCTCACTGTAAAAAGAATCGCTGTTTACTAGCTCTTCCTGTCCTTACACACACACATCAGTTGATATTTTCATTCATCACATCTGCTTAAATGATTGCTGGCAACCACTATGACTTTCAGAAACCAATCAGTACCTCTTCTGTAGAATCAATAATGTCCCCTAATAGCTTATGTCAGGGACAGCCACCCCCTTTATCCTGACCTAGCTATGGCTTTGTGTGTACCCTTTTAAATGATGATAATGTCTGTATATGATGTATATTGTTGTATAAAATATGACTGTGTAACTGTATAAAGCACAACTATATATAAATATATAAAGTACAACTGCCTTTCCTTTTGTGCAACAAACATAATAATTCTCAATCTCTTATTGTGAAATATCTGTCTGCATTACACATTCTTAATAATATGTTTGCAGCTTTACTGTTGTTTTATTTTACATGCTGTAACATTTATATGTTTTTGATTTGGCCTAGGCTGTGGGTAAAAAGGGTCTAAGGATTAGCTCACAACATAGCTAAGAAATCCATAAATCAGTCAATCAATCAATCAATATTCAATCAGTCAATCAATCCACCAATCAGTTGGTTAGTCAATCAATAATCTCTACTTTTTTCCATTTTTTTTTTACACCGGATTGTGGTGTGCCAACTGTCACCATGTCTTTTGAGTCACAATCACTATCCTGCTTTCATTGATAAGTCATGCCCAACTTGCAGGGAGTCTCTTACACAATCCTTCCATATATTGGCTGGATGTCTGCATCTCCACTTTTATTCTTCTTGTCTCTCACAAATTTGTTTTCCCAATTTATTTTCTGCTTTCTTGCATATGTGACTGACCCACTGTAATCTGTTCTCATTAATCTTGTCTGTAACTGGGCTACTTTGGCTTCCACTCTGATGTCCTTATTTCTTTGTCTGTTACACATTGTGTATTCTACAACCCATCTGAAGCACTTCATGCCCATTACCATAAGCTTCCACAACTGTTTTGCTTTCAGTAGCTTCATTGCTCCCATTTTTGTGTCATATAGAAGTACTGGTCACATCACTGTTTTGTACACCTTGATTTTTTTCCCCTATTTGGCATCAAAGGACCAGCCCAGTAACCTGGTTAAGAAATTCATAAATAAATTAAAAATGAATAAACAATATCATTTAAAATAAATGAATACATTAACTCTTACCAAGAGACATTCTGCTTTGTGCTCCAAGGAGCTTAAGGAAATCTATACTGCAAAACAAACTCTGACTTCAAAAAGCTGAGGTAATATGTTATAGTATACTTACGTATGTTTTACTTTAGTGGGAATTCATATGTCAATACAGGAGTACCAACGGTGATATAATGCATATTCCCAACACGCCTTTAATGAAATTAAGCCACATAAAGTGATACCTTCCATGATGTAAAAATGTGCCATTTTTTATAATTTATTAGAAGAAGTAATACTGCATAGTATACTTGTAATATCCCATAGGTTCATAGGTTCATAGGTTGATACTAGGCTATCTGCCTAAGGGCATTTATAAGCCTAGTCAGAGTGTGTTTGGCTTTTGCCACTCTTTTAAATTAGTTGACTGTGCCTCTGTATAGTAGGTCACAGAGGATAGCCCTTTTAAGGTTAGTTTACTGTGCCTCTGTCTAGTAGGGACACAGAAGAGATCACATGGGTAAACCTACGATCTTCCATCCACTCGTCAAGATTTCTCTTGAAGAGGGTCATTGAGGGGCTCTGCCTAACATGGATTGGGATTTTGTTCCAGAGTGAGGGGAGCCTCTGGGATATGAATGTGTCCCTCCAGCATGTCCTATTTATTTCTGTGCTGAGGTTTAAGTCCCTGGAGCATGTAGCTCTAAGGGATTTGGATTTCCTGAGGTGGAGCATGTCCATTAATTCTGGTTTGGACATGGCTTTATATGTCAGGCACAGATCGCCTCTGAGTAGGCGGTAAGCAATTGAGTAGAGCTGGAGTTTCTTTAGCCTAACTGTGTAGGGCATCTGTTTGAGTCCCTTGATCCTCTTGGTGAGGTACTTTTGGGGTCTTTCCAGTTGCTGCAGGTGTCGGGTAAGGTATATCCCAAATGGGGCATTGTATTCAATTATGGGCCTGATGAGTAGAGGCGCACAATGACCTCTCTTGATCTAGATGTGAACCCTTTCGTGATAAGGTGGGCTATATAGAAGGTCTTTCTAACCACTTTGGCAACATGATTGTCAAAGGAGAGATTGCTATCTACTTGGGTCCCCAAATCCCTAATTACTTCTTCCGTACTTAATGGATTACCAACTATGTGGTAATTTGTGGGCACTTTGTTTTTCCCAAAGGTGATGACTATGCACTTTTTGGCATTTAGCTTTAGGCCATGGATCTGGCACCAGTTATCCATCTCTGTGAGACCCTTTTGGAGGATGCTTGTGTCAGTCGGCGAGTCGATTATGGCACCCAGTTTGCAGTCATCTGCGAACTTGGTCAGCCATAGTCCTCCCATGTTAGCCTGTACCTCAGAGAAATATATACCGAGCAAGAGAGGTCCCAGGACTGAGCCTTGTGGGACACCACTTGTAACTGGTTTAGAGTCTGACATGGCACCTGCAATTCTGACCATGTGGGTTCTATCTCTGAGCCAGTTTGCAACCCATCTTGTGACATAGGGGTTGATATTTAAGCTGGTGAGCTTATTTATGATGCCTGAGTGGGGTATTGTGTCGAAGGCTTTTGTGAGGTCCAGGTAGGCTGTGTGGACTACCTTCCCTTCATCTATGGCCTTGGTGACTGTTTTAAAGAAGTCAACCAGGTTCAAGAGGCAAGATCTGCCCTTAACAAAGCCAAATTGAGTAGGATACAGTGTTTGGAGGTTCCCAATGTCTTTGTTTATGAGTTCCATGATGATACGCTCCATAGCTTTGAAGACCAGGCTAGTCAGGCTTATAGGGAGATAGTTTCCGGGGTCCAGTGTGGCACCACCTTTGTGGAGTGGGACCACTGTTGCTGTACGCCATTCCTTGGGTACATATCCTGTAGTAAGGCTGAGATTGAACAGTGACTTTATGGGAGGGTTCAGTTCTTCTTGGAGCTCATGTAAGACGCAGCCCGGGACACTGTCTGGTCCCATTGATGCTGTGTCTTTTGCTTTGGAGAGGGCAGCTCTCACCTGTGCATCTGTGATGTCAGGGAGGCTACACTCTGTTGGGATAGACATTTGCTCTTTTGGGGGAAGGGGAGAAGTTTGCACTGAACCTGTCTGCCAGGATGTTGACAATGTCTGTGGGTTCAGTGTATTTTTTGTCATTTTGCACTAACTCAGAGCATATCTGGGAGTTGCCACCCAGGTTCCTGACATAACTAAAGAAGGCCTTGTGATTATCTTTAGCGTCTTGTGCAATTTTTCTTTTGAAGCTGGCCTTAGATGATTTTATGAGGGATCGTAGTTTCTTGCTAGTACTGATCAGTGATGCCTTCCCTTTTTGGGATTTTGCTCTATCATGTAGTAGCTTCCTCCTTCTGTTGTATAGCTTATTTATAGCTGAGGTCCAACAGACAGGTCTCCTGCCTTTGGAGGAGTGAGTCTTGGTTTTATTTTGGATAGCACGATCCATGCATTCCTGTAGGTGTCCATACAATGCGTTTGTAAAGGATTCTGCGGTTTGGGACGTATTTTCCACTGGCCCAGGGGCTTTGAAGGATTCCACCTCGGTTTTGAGAAGTGTGAAGTTTGCTTTTGAGAAGTTCTTCACCGTGGTTTCCTTGGCTGGGAGTGGGGATGGGATATGGATGTCCAGTGAGATTAATTTATGGTCAGATCTTACCAATGAGGGGTATACCTTTGGTATGGAACATAGAGTCCCCATGTTGGTGATGATCAGGTCCAATATGTTTTCCCCTCTTGTGGGAGTGGTGACCAACAGTTGTTCCATAGAATTTGAGTTTATAAATTCTAGGAACCATTGGACGAGGGTGTTGGGGCTTGAGTAGTGCTCCCAGTCTATGTTTGGGTAGTTGAGGTCACCCAATATGATGGTGTTTGGAGAGACCTTCATATTCTCCAGTGTTCTCAGGAAAGCTGAGTGGGGTTCCTGAGTTTGGGAGGTGGTCTGTAGCAGTCTACAAACTGAATGGCAGTTTTGCCCACTGTTAGTTGCACATGGATGGTCTCTGATGCTTCGTGCAGTGCCACTAACCTGGAGGTGTGGGTATCTTTGATGAATATGGATACTCCCCCTCCTTTTGTGGTTCGGTCCGAGTTTTGGGGCCGAAAAGCATGGTATGAGGTATAACCTGGTAGTGCTGGGGTGCTCTCAGGAGCCTTGAACCCGGTTTCTGTTACTGCACAGATATCGATATTCTCCATACTGAGGATACCATGGCAGAGAGAATGACTGAAGTGCATAACTGCATTGCTCATGGCAGGGCATAGGGAATGGAGGAGTTACTCACTTCTGGCTGGAAGGTCCAATCACTATGGGTTCACCTTCTTGATCAAAGATGCTGGCTATGGGTAAATCTCCCATAACCCACACTCTTTCCATTGATTACTGCATAAGTAAACAGCAATGGCATATGAACAAATTACAGTATATGGTCTCAGGTAAGCCATAGGGACAAACTTTGAACAAGATTGAAGCCTCATTTTGGCAAAATTTAAGATGGCAGATGGGAGTAAGCCAACTATCCATCCATTTTATGATATATCAGCCTTTGAAGCACTATACAATACTAATGCCAAGCCAAGAGACTATTAATGTGTATTTTAACTGTATTGAAAACCATTTCACTACTTATGCAGTCTTACATGAATGGAAGTATTGTGGATATTTTCTCTCTCTGTCTCTGCTTAAAATGGGATCTACACAGGTGAAGTTTTCTGGTTAACAAATACAAACAAACAAATAAATTATCATAACAAATGCATCATTAGAGATCCAAGGGGGACTGCACGTGGCATATAACAGGAGGATGGTTTCATGAAAAGGGTATATATGATCTAGTGAGGGCTCTGGAGTGCTGCAGCTAACCCTTGTGAAGTTTGCCCTACTCCTACTTCAGCCGTTATCATTTTTACAAGCCTTGGTGAATCTCTCCACTGACCTGCATTATAAAACTACTATTAGACCAGGCGAGGGCACCTGCACCCTCTCTTTAAAATTATTTAACTAGATATTTACTCAAGGAGGGGAACAGAAAGGTAAGAAGCATAAAAAATGCCAAACAGGGGAGGTAAAGCCACAGGAACAGCAGTTTAATGAGCATTTTTGAATGTTTAATCAAAGAGGAACTGGTGAGTGACTGTTTCCTCAAACAGGATATTATGAGTGAATGTTTAATCAAACAGGAAATGGTGATTGAATATTTAATCTGATGAATATAAAATATTAACTTATGACAGCCTTGAATCATTTGTTTTTTTTCCAAGTGCCATGTCCCCCCTCATTCCCATTCTTTCCATTCTCTTTATCTGCTTCAGTGAGTCAGCAGCTGGCATATTCTCCTTTAATGTCAGAAATATTCTGATTGCTTTATAGCACATCTGGCATATTCCATATTCACATTAAAGCACTTTAATACTGATTTGTCTGTAACTACCTTATTGAACATTTCAAACTCATTTCTTGTTCATAGATCCATTTTCAGCCTATGTTTTCTCTACCAGCTTTTCAGATACATAGTTATCACAGACATATTAACAACTTTGTAAGATAATAGAAACCTATGTAGTTCTTGATTGCCTTCTGGCCTTGGAATTTGAAGAATTGCTCAGACATTTTCTGGATCAAATTTTAGTTCTCCTGACATCATATCCATGTATTTCAGACTTGTCACCTTTGTATTATATTTGCTGTTATTTAATTTGAAATTATAGCCACTTAATCTACTTAACAGTGGCAGAAACCTCTTGCCTTGCTCTTTTTATGCCTAACACTTTTTGATTGTTAATTATGAGGTAGAATTGTATCACTTTCCAAACATTCAATTAATGGTGTTGCAGCTCTTTGTAACATCTTTATTGCTGGTTAAGTATCATGAGTAAATCTATGGAATCCATCCCTTCCTGACTGCATATTAAATGTACACAATATGGACATTTCTTCATCCACCTTTAACTGCCACAGTTCATGGTTTCCACATTGTAAGGAAAGGAATTTAGCATTTGGCACTGCTGATACTTGTTCAATGTTTACCAATAGACAATGCTTTCATTTAATCACTTTATTCCACTCATCAGGATCAATACAAATCTAAATGTTAAATTGTTTTAAATATTTTTTATTAATTTAATGTATTTAAAATATATACACAGAAAGGAGGAAATTCAACACTGTCATACAATGTTAGGAATACATTGACTCATCCAAGTAATCTAATACAATTAACACATTAAGAGTCTTCATATTTCAATAGCAACATTTCAAGGCTATCCCAATCACTAAAAGTATTATTATGATTTATAGATCTTATTCTGATCACTTTGTTTTCAGTTTTTCCAAAGTATTGCTGTTAAATTTAAAAATTCTTTGAATGTGGAAACTGAATTTGATTTCTAATTTTTTTTAATAACATTTCTAGCTACTGCCAGGAGGCTGCAGAACAGTTTTTGTTGTTTGGCTTTTACAGATAAAGGAAGCAAAACATTCATTACTATTATTGATCTAGTTAAAGAACAATTAACAGACCATAACCGCTCAAAAACATACTTATGACTTCCCAATATATATTTATTTTTTCACAATCCATAAACATGTGTGCCCAATCAGTTTTTGCATTTTTACTACATCTCCAACAGACTGAAGAAGTCATTTTACTAAACTTAGAGATTTTATAGTGAGTAACAAATATTCTATGTATATATTTCCACATAAAACTTTCAAGTATAAACTTGAAGAAGTTTGACTACCTGATTTAAGTAACAACATTTTATTTTAACATCCATTGAGTCACTCAATCCACTACTAACTAAAAAGTTGCAGAATTTTGCATCAACATTATATATACTATTTATTATTAACTTATATAACTTGGGCAAGCTTCTTTTGTGGGACAATTTACCCTCAATGATAACATTCATACATTCATATAATGCGGGAATAGTGTTTTGTTCTCATTTACTCATATTATCTGCAAATTAATTTAATGTCTTACTGATGGAAAATATTAACTGGTTAACAAGCCATCCAACTTAAAATCTTTCAGTAAATATTCTGGTGACTTAGCTTTTCCTTTTTCAAAGCAATCAAACCACTAATCCATTCCTTTTTAGTAAATTAATTTTAATATTGTTCTGAGTTTCCTTAAATCTTGAGAGGTGTACAGTGAGAAGGAATAAGCATTTCCATTTTGATATCAGTGGAGTTGTAAAAACATATTTCTTAACTGTTTTAAGAATTGATTTTATAAATAAAAATCTAAGGACTGGAATGAATTTCCTTCCAAGATAAATTTTATTAAAGAATGAAAGGATTATTACATATTTCTAATTTGTCGTATTTGATAAACTTATAAGAATTCAATAAATCTGGTCCTGAATATTTTTCCATTGACTAATAAGTCGATCTATCCAGAGTATAACAGAGTTAAAATTTTCAGAAATAGAGAAAGATTCTACATCTGGAACTAATACCACTATACTGCCACAATTTTATATGATTTCTATAAGCAATTATTGGCTTTTTAGGATACCCTAAGAATGAAGTTAACATTTTTTCCATTCTCTTTAAACGTTTTTTTTGTGAGGCATTAAAGCTATTGGATGCAATATGTATATAATCTTGGTAATATAATAATTTTAGTAAGTACTAACCTATCCTTGAAAGTAAAAAAAAAAATAATTCCATTTTTAATAAGAATAACACTTCTTCAATTATTTTTCCAAAATTATTATTAATAATCTTACTCACATCTTGATAGATTTTTTTTATTCCTAAATATGTTAGTTCTTTTCCTTCCAAATTATATTTATATTTATCTTTACACTTACTATCTCATAATTGAACACTAAAGTTTCAGTTTTATTATTATTAAATTTCAGCAGTGATACTTCTTGAAACTTTTCAATTTCCTATTGAACACTAAAGTTTCAGTTTTATTATTATTAAATTTCAGCAGTGATACTTCTTGAAACTTTTCAATTTCCTCATCTATTTCTTCAATTGAATAAGTTAAAATCTCTTATAGTTAGTAAAGTATCATCGTCAAAAAGTTGTATTTTAGATTGACGATCCTTGTTAATTGGGAATCCATCAATTTTTCATTGTTTCTTATACTATTAGCTAAGGGTTTAAAAACTAATGCACATTTAGAGAAGGCAAGGGATACCCTTGCATTGTGCCATTGTTTAAAGTTAATCATTCAGAAATGTAAGATCCAATTTTAACATATGCCTTGGAGTCTCTATACAGGTTTTTTTTAATATTCCAATAAACTGATCTGGAAATGCAAATGCTTCTAAAGTTTTAAACAAGTAGTCCCAGTCTACAGAGTCAAAAGCTCTCTTGATATCTAAGCTAACTAAGGCCAATATTTTGTTCATTCCTTCTGCTAAATCTAAGATAGTTACTACCTGTTTTACATTATCATACATTAATCTATTGACTAAAAATCCTGTTTGATCTTTATTAACTAATGTATCTACTACATCTCTTAATCTTGTTTTGAAGATGGAAGTAAATATTTTATACTCTGCATTCAATAATGAAATAGTTCTACAGGTGGAAACTAACTTATTATCCTTTACTTGTTTAATTATAGCTGAGATTACAAAAAAATTCCATGAGAGAGGAATTATTTTGTCACTCTGAATTATCCTAAAAAGATCATTAATTCTAAAGTATTTAACAGAACCAGACTATATCATTTCATACTTAAGCCATGTAATCCTGGAGCTTTACAATTTTCCCCTTTTTAAAGCTTCTTTAACTTCCACTAGGGTAATAGGCTTATTCAACAGAAATATTTGTTGATCATTACGTTTATTAGTAGCATTTTCTTTAAATTCTTGTCAATTTTGTAATTGTCAAGATTATTATTTTTATCTTTATTAAGATCCTCATGCAATCTTTTAAAAAATATTAAGCATTTTCTCTGTCTGAAGTAAGCTTATTAGTATGAGGACTTTGGATATTATTGATTTGTGCCTTTTTGATCAACATCTTACTTCTATTAGTGAATCTATGTAGATGTGTTGAAGCCATCACATGTGCAATTTTAGTTTTTCTAATGCTATCCCCACTTTATGCATTAAAACATTTTATCTTTTCATTCATTTTTTATTGATTTCAGTATTATGCATTTTTTTTGTTTGTTGTTCAAACCTCACTTTGTTTATTTCATCTTGTATTTCTAACAACTCTTTATCCCACTCTTCTATTTTATTACTAGCCTATCTTCCCATCTAATTTTAATATGAATTTTAAGGAGCCCCATAGTATGATTTTACTAAATTGACCATTCTTTTAAAGACAAAAAAGTCACAATTTTTTTCTTAAGTTAACTCTTAATGTTTTACTTTCGGCATATATAATGGGATTCTATAAATAATCAGAAATTTCCTTATATCTATTAATATATTAATATTTAGTGCATTATGATCAGGTAAAGGAGAAGGAATAGTTTTAAAACAATTGACTTTATTAAGTAAATATGTAGAGGCATAAATCCTATCACTTTTAGTTTGTATCTCATGTGTATAAGAATAATGAGTGAAGAACAATGTCTTATCCTCTGCTTTTACTATTAAATCAACTAAATTATTACTAATCCATCTGTTTGGTGCTTTAGTTGATGCCAGAATTTTAGCTTTATGTTGTTCACTTGTATCTTCTATACTAGGTATGCAGTTAAAATCCCCATGCTAGGATTAAACTACCCTTCCAAAGACTTTGTATTAAGTTTAAGTGATCTTTAGCCACTCTTGCATCTATTCCAGGATTCCAGTAAAAATTAGCAAATGTATAGAGTTTGCCATTATATTTAATTATTACAAATGTATATATTCCTTTGGGATCATTAATGGGTTCCATGACCCTAGGCATTACAGTAGATTTTCTCAAAAGTATAGCAGTTCTGCTATTATTTTTGTTAAAAGAAGCAGATGATAACATTTCATAATCTAAGTTATTTAAATATTGCATATCTTTATCTGTCAATGAGTCTCTTGCAAGAATATAATGTCTCCTCTATTCAATTTTAGATAAATCATTAATTATTTCCTTTTGCTACCATTATTTAATCCATTTAGATTCATTGATAATAGATTAAAACTATCCATACTGTATATTTAAAATAGTTTCTTTCAAAAGATAATATGACACATTAATTCATCATATTAATTTAAATTTATATAATACTCTAATGCCTTACTCCATCACTATTTTAACATTCCACATTTTTGAAATCTTCCTTTCTACACACTTCTTTTTCTTTCGGCTTTTTCCCGGTTAGGGGTCACCACAGCGGAGCACCCGTCTGCTCATGATTGGCAGTGGAGTTTTACAGTGTCGAGTTGCCAGCCCAGCACCCAACCTTCCACAGAAGGCACACACACACACACACACACACACACACACACACACACACACACACACACACACACACACACACACACACACACACACACACACACCTAGGGCCAATTTAGAGTGTCCAATCCACTTACAGCATGTCTTTGGGATGTGGAGGAAACCGGAGCACCCGGAGGAAACACACGCGACCACAGGGAGGACATGCAGACTCCACACAGAAGGCACCCCAGCCGAGACTCAAACTGAAGAACCTCTTGCTGTGAGGTGGCAACACTAACTGCTGCACCACCGTGGCTGCCCATCCTTTCTACACGCTAAACTACTAAAAAATGATTCTAGTGTAAGATCTGACTCAGGTATACTAAACAGGAGTAACCTAGCCACTGAAAATTGCAGCCATCTAGTAGATTCTGCTTTCTGTCATTTTCTCCTTTAACACTACCATCTGATTCAGTTAGAAGTTCCATTTTCTATTTCCTGCTCCAGTATGATCCCAATGCCATATCCTTTGGTTTTCTACCAACTTCCAGTGAAGCACAGTTTCACTACCTTAACTGTCTGCCTAATTTTAAACAATTTCTCACTACAGACTTTTAACTGAGGGATAAAATCATGGTCTTTTTAATTCTAACAAGCACTCTACTTCAGTATTTTCTCTAGTACTGTTTCTGTTTGAAGAATTTGCATTCTGAGAAAATATTTACTGGGTCATGCATCATTCATTGTTTGATTAAATTATTGACCCATATTCCAATATTGTCTCATAAAATGAATGAAAAAAGGTCACAATGTACTAAATACAACACATGTATAACCCAGCAGCACCACACAAAGTTAAGAAGTAAAAAAAAGTCTCATTGAGTATCACCTGGTCTGCACTTTATCTCACAGTGACAGCTTGCCAAAGATTCCCTACTACTAATAAACAACCTGCCAAAGAAATATATTCAAATTGCATGTTAGAAGAATATGTAGCTAACATCTATGGCGGAAAACACACACTATCTAGATTGTATTTAAACATCCCTGACAGCAAGGAAAAAAAAACAAAAATATTTCCCACATTAATCCATTCTGGACAAACCTGTTCTTGGGAATGCTAACCTGGTTTAGTCTTTTGGTAAACTAATTGCTTCCTACAAGAGTATAATCACTATGAAAGCTTGGTGCTTGTGTCCTGTAAGAGTATACTCATGTATACAGGAGACGTCCCTATACTCCTGAAATGAGTTTTCCTGTATCTGTTTTCAGAGTCTCATTTTTGAAGTCCTGGTAAAGGTATGTATGTAAAACTTAGGCAATAATGTGGCATTTACATGCTGATGAGATTCAAAATTATCAATGTGGGATGTATAGTGATGGACTTATTAAAGCGTACTTGAAAAAAGTTATAAAAAATATAAGATATTTTCCATGTTTACATTAATAATACAAAAACAGAGTATGATACTAACATTGCTAGGGGTGGTGCATTCAAGTAGCAGGTTTTATTACAAAATTACATTCAAACACTGTGGGTAATATGAAGGCATTTTGAGATATAAATGCAGTTTTGGTAAAGCAGTTATGGTTATTATCTATATTTTCATAATTTAATTCTATACATTTTTTAAAAGCTCTCTGGCCTACGGGTCAGCAAACAGTGCCATCTTCTAAAAAACAGTAATGCACACAATGTTGCTACTGATACTAGCAATCTAACACAAATGGCTTTGTAAATTAGTATTATTTGAACATATTATATTCATACTTTGCATAGACTTGGCAATATCACAAAGCAACAGTATGTTGTACTCTCTTGTCATATATCACTGCAAAGCTCTTGAACAGGTGAACAATTCTCCCACTGATATCATGGATCTATTGGATCTATCTTACAAATTTACAGACATATAACCCTTTGTTTGACTACAACACTAGTATTTTCTGGTAAACAAAACATGTTTTTCTTTCACAAACCTGCAATATAAAATCAACATGTACTGACAGACCTTTGATATGATCACCTGTGTATAACCATTTATCACCTGAAGAGCTAACATATTTTACTTTTTTTTTTTTTGTAATTCACGTCATTTATCAGATACTGCAACTCTAATGAAGCATGTTTTTAGTAAAGGATTTTGGAGAAGTGGTTTCCTGGCTTAGAAGACCACAGGAAGCAAAGGTGTTAATTAGCCTCATAATGTTCATGTTTGAGTGAGTTAAATATACCAATATGAAGATAGAAAGCACAGGCAAAGCAGCACAGGGATGGATTCATTGATATGGTGTGCAACGTGCACTGCAGGTATAGTGTAAAATTTAGAGGAATGGCCATCTCCAAATTATGAGAGAACCGTGCACAGTGGTTGCAAAAGTAATGCATTACTCTGTACTTGCAGAGTCACAGAACATATGTATATGAGGTACACTTATCATGAATCCTAATGTTGCTACAGTTCTGAGAAAGCTATACTGAGTACCAAAGCTGTCTGCTGAAATTGTAGTCCATTGAAAGTAAGGAAGAGGCATAGCAGGAATTTACATTTTGCCTCACCGAAAGCACTATAATCCTATCAGTGGCATAGTAATAGGAATATACATATGACTTAACTAGTCAGCACCTGCAGGTGTACAAAAATATACAAATATATATATATATATATATATATATATATATATATATATATATATATATATATATAGTTGTAGGACGGAAGATCGACATGCACAAGATCGACACCGACTTCACCGACGTGAAAACACCGACACAGAAATAACCGACACTACAAACCACGGACATTTCACAGGTAAGGGGTTAAAATTCGCTAATCAAGCCTACCATGTTCAGGTAAGGGGTTTAAATTTCACACATGCATAACACTGCCACCTTACCTGAACATGGTAGGCTTGATTAGCGAATTTTAACCCCTTACCTGTGAAATGTCCGTGGTTTGTAGTGTCGGTTATTTCTGTGTCGGTGTTTTCGCGTTGGTGAAGTCGGTGTCGATCTTGTGCGTGTCGATCTTCCATCCTAGAACCATATATATATATGTGTGTGTGTGTGTGTGTGTGTGTGTGTGTGTCTATTAGGGATATATATATATATATATATATATATATATATATACAGAGAGAGAGAGACGAGATGGGTGATTTCTTCATGGTGCAGCTATGCACCTTTGTGTTAGGATCTGTGGCATAGCTATGCAGAAAACTGTAATGTATATCCTAACAATTATGGTCAGCCTTCTTCAGCATTTTAGGTACCATTCACGTGTAGGGTACACAATGTTGTTATGCAGTGTAGCCTACAGTTAATCCAGGTTTTTATTTGAAATGCATCAAGCATTGTTTCCATAAGCACTAAATGCTTTTATATTGTGCACCCCAGTCCTTTACTCTGCAGTCCTCTTGAGTGCTTTGTAGTGCATACTTTTGTGTAGGTTAGACAGTGCTTCCTTAATGTGTGCTGTAATGGGCACCCCTTGCCCTTCTTCCCAGGCACTATTCTTCGTAACTTAGGAATAGTATCCGGCATGTTCTCACTAGGACCATAAGATGCCTAGCCATATGCACTTTTAAGAAGACAAAAGTTCACCTTCCAAATTGAGTAGACCCATTGAGCATAGCATAGCTATAAATGATAACCTTGGTATAAATTTACCTCTACCCATCTAATCATCAAGGCTAGTCTAGAAGGTAGCCAATATAGTGCTTTTGTCCCTTGGTGCTAACTTATTACCAGCCTATCTCCCCAGTAAGTCTTATTTATGTGTTGATGTAGATTTAAGTCCTTAGTGAAGATGTTTTTAGAGCTACTGGTTTTGTGAAGTAATATGAGGTCAAATAGGGATGTGTCTTACATTGGTCAAAAATAAATGTTACACAGGTCACCATGGAACAGCTGGTAGGCTCCTGACTATAAGGAGTGTTGTGCTACTCTTTTGGGCTAGTTGACATATGCAACACCTTTAATTTTCTTATAAATCTTTTGAGCCTTTCCAGTTGAGTGATGTGCTTGGATTTGTACATACCAAAGGGGTGAGGGCACTGTATTCAGTGATGCATCAGATAAGTAAAGAGCTACAATGGTGTAATAACTACTTTGAATCTTGAGCATATTGGCTAGAAAATTAACTGGACCGAATAGGAGGATTTCGTGATTAAGATGGAAACATAATGAGTGAATGAAAGAGATTTGTCCTCATAAATGTTCAGGCCTCATATGTATCTTCCTGTAAAAGATTACCAGTTATAATGCAAGAGATGAGAACAGGTAGAAACAACTTTTTGCTGAGCAGTACTATGGTGTTGTCTGAATTTTCAGTACACTAGATATATGTATATTCCAGCCCTTGCTTGACCTGTTTAATATTATTGTAGTGCCCAGGTTGTAGTCATCAGCAAACCTGGTGAACCATGCTTCTTGGGGGGGGCTATGTCAGATGATCAAGTTTTCAGAAACTGAAATTCATACGGGTGAGACGGTATGATCGAGTTTCCGAAAACTCGAACATCAAAAAAGAAAAGCACACAAAAAAGCACAAAAAACTACTTTTTGTTTACATTTTATGAAGGGGTTCAAGTCCCCCTGCACCCCCATGTGGGAAGCTGTGCCCCACCACACCCCCTACAAATTATATATACCAACACCGTGGTCACACTACAGTGAGGAAAAGGGTAAATTTCCTGATCCGCACTGTAATGTGATCTCCATTCAAACATTTTGAGGTTTCAAAAACTCAGTGATATAGTCTTGAGCACATGAGATTTGAGTTTCTGAAAACTCGATCAGCTGATAGGACCTCTTCTGGGATATTGGCTTGGATGCCTGGAAAATAAATGCTGAAGAGGACAGGGTCCAGCAACGAAGTCTTTGGTACCCCATTAGTTACAATTTTACATTCAGAGAATGTACCAACAACTTTCACAAAATGGAATATGCTGGATATCCAATTTACAAACCAGCAAGTAATATAAGGGTTATGTTAAATTTATGACATTTTTCAATAATGTCATCATAGGGATAGCATCACAAGCCTTGGCACGCTATGGATAAGGAGTGTGCACTGAGTGAGAAATATCCACAGCCTCTGTAACCTTTTCAACAAAGCTTACTAGGTTCAGGAGACAGGACCTCCCCTTCACAATACTGAATTGAATGGTGTCCAGAGAGACTAAATTTGCAATGTCTGCATTAATTAAGTTTCCTATGTCCACATTAATAAATTCTGCTATAGCATATTCCATGGCTTTGCATGTAAAACTGGTGAGGCTGATGGATTTACATGTACCTTGGTTTGCAGAAGGGCTTCCCTTATGTGGGGAAATCAGAGTGGTTGCTTTCCAGGAATCAGACAAACTCAGTGTAGGCTGATACTGGAGCTGATTAGAATGCAGCCTGGTATATTGTTTGATTCCCATGGAAGTATTATTTTCTGCCGTTGATAGAGTTTCTGAGACTTGTTCCAGAGTAATTTCAGGGTTATTTAAATTGTCAGATATAGTGCTGGCAATGGTGTATGTAGGTGGGGTAAAGGTAGCATAAGATTCATCTGCTAACACATTGACTAAATCCTTGAGAATGGAATATGTGATACTATACTGTTGAACATTATTCCTTAACTTCCTGTCATAAGTGAAGAAGGATGTTATCTTTCCTTTGGTATCTGTAGCACGCTTAAGCTTATTTTCCAATTCCATTTCTCTAGTACTGCTCTTAACTTCCTTAAAGATTTCAGAGCAGTCTTGAGGTAGGGGGATGGGGGTTTCTTAACAACTTGTTTTTCCTTCTTTTGTTATCTAGTTTATTAATATGGATGTTCCTCCAGAGAGGTTTATTCCTGAATTTACCATTATATTTAGGACAGATAGGTTTTGAATTCACTATGCAGCTATTTAGGTGCTAGTAAATGTTGATGGTGAATGTGGTAGCCCTCTCAGTTGGGTCTATTTGTGAAGGATGTTTGGGAATTCTACCTAGGTCATCTACAAGCTGAAGTAGGTTTGGCCTGATAAAGTTACTGAAGATGGCCTCATTTGCTGATGGGATGGCCTGACTGGGCATGATGGAAAACCTGATTGATTTGTGGTCAGATTTAACAAAGGATAAGGAGCTGTAGGGTAAGGAATAGGTGGGAAATAGTTTGGTTAGGAACAGGTCAAGGATATTAGACCCTCTGGTGGTTAGTACATCACAGCAATAGTTTTAACAAAGGCTAGGAAACACTCATCATATCTCTTTTTAGAGACATAAAAATACCAATCAATGCTAGTGTAATTGAAGTTCCCTAGCAAGAAGGCATTTGGTTTTATACTTAACCCCATAATTAAGTTAATGTAATTTTTTGATCTGCAGAGAAAATTTATGGAAATCTACATCTAGCAATGATTCAATTGCTGGACTTGGTAAGGGTGATTTGGGTCATCAGAGCTCTAAGTTAGGGTCATGGCTAATTTGATGTACAGTGATGGTGTTTCTGACAAATAGAGACACTCCTCCACAGTCACCAGATTTCCTGAAAGTGTGATAGTTACTAAACCCTGGCAGAGAGGAAGTGATCTCATTGTATTGAAAGCATGTCCCAGTAACTATGCAAGCTGTAGAAGGGCCTTTAAGTTTGAGTTTGTTATATTGAACTGTTCATTAGATGGACTCTGCCTATAACATACACTATCAGTGAAGCAAATGCTTTAACCCATATGTGGAATCCTTATTATAAGAGGTAAAAGCTATTTTTGGTGAAACTAGAAGTCTTATCTACTGTATCTTCTCAGGCTGACACCTACTGGATCCCACTTAAAATGACACAAACTACTTAGCTAATTGATAAAGCCAGTTAGTTTGTCACCATTCGGGATAAAATCAAAATATTACTCAATAACACTGTCTTCCCTGGCACTAACAGATGCATAGTATATTCCTTTGTATCTCTCTCTCTCTCTCTCTCTCTCTCTGCACATCCCTCTGGGTGGAGCATTTCTGGTCAATCACTCCCACATGGACCACCAATAGGTTGTCGACATATTTGTCTAGTTTAAGGGACCTTAAGGCCTTTGTGACATTAGTAATCTTGACACCAGACAGTCGGTTTACAGCCACCAAGTTCTTGTCTAGTCTGGTGAGTGCAGAGTCTATACCTAATTATAGAGTCACCTATAACTAGAACTTTTTCCTGGGTGGAAGCTGACTTAGTGTCCCTTATGGGCCGAGGCCTGCTTTTCAGGTGATTCTTGGGTAAGCTATGTGGAACTGCTGTGTGTTAGCAGTGAAGTAGGTCTTGCATTGTATACTGATTACTGGTAACTTTTTGAGCGGGTTCTAGAAGACTTTGGTGATTTTTAGTTTACAGCCTCAGCATATATTTGGGCTTGGTGGTGTGTTGTTTCTGATCCGTATTTGTGGATGTATGATGCTTACTGATGGGCTGGTATGAGAGAGATTTGCCTCTATGATTCTTAAATATTTATATCTCTCACCAGTTGTACTATCAAGAAGCTATGACCAATTGGTAAGCATAAGATAGTTTGTACACTGCTTTAAAACACCTAATGTGATCAGACTGTGATGTGATTAGACTGGCCACATATTGGGTGACAGCAGAATTTCAAGCCATATTGTCAGAGGGTGTGGATTGACTATAGTACTCAGGAGCTGGAGGGAGACTACCATAGGAGCCCTTGAAAGCTTATTGGTGATGTACTTAGGGTGAAACTCTGGGATTAGATTAGATGCTAGTTTACCTAGTAATACAGAAGTAGGTTGCATTGTTCAAAGTACTAATAATTTCACAGAACTAGTTTGTATAGTTACAACTCTTTGGACTATACAGGTCACTTGCATGGACTGTAGAACATTTACTGCTAGGTACTGAACACTGTAGATTTAGTTTGTACTACAGAATAAACTGTAAACAATAACAGTGAACTGCGAAATCATAAACGTACATTTTGTGGTCAACGATGCTAGGCACCAGATAGCTAGGCTCATTTACCACAGAAAGAAAAACAATCCTTAGCACAGAACTGCTAACTTTTTACATCTAATTCGTAGACTCTCAAGTATTTGCACAACTCAAAGTACTTGTATACACCATAGAGCAGTTACTGGGCATTGAGCTTAATAGCTATAACTTGTAAAAGGAGAGCAAATACTAAGCAGTAACACTGAACAGGACAGTAGTGCATCCACTAGAATTTTGACTAACTGATTTAAGTAACAAAGTTATATTTTTACCATCTATTGAGTCACTCAATCCACTACTAACTAAAAAGTTGCAGAATTTTACATTAAATTATTATTATTTATTATTAACTTATACAACTTGTGCAAAATTTCTTTGTATGTCAGTTTACCTCTGGCAATAGCATTCATATATTCATATAATAAGGGAATAGTGTTTTGTTCCTCTTCACTCATATTATCTAGAAATTCATTTAATTTCTTGCTGATGGAAAATATTAACTGGTTAACAATTCATACAACTTGAAATCTTTCATTAAATATTCTGGCAAATTAGCTTTTCCTTTTTCAAAGCAATCAAACCGTTATACTAATCTATTCATTTTTAGTAAATTTATTTTAATATTGTTCTGAGTTTCCTAAAATCTAAAGGTATGTACAATAGGAAAGCACACACACACACAAAAAATATTTTGACATAAGTGGAGTTTTAAAAACATATTCCTTAAGTGTTTTAA
This sequence comes from Protopterus annectens, assembly GCF_019279795.1. Lineage (NCBI taxonomy): Eukaryota > Metazoa > Chordata > Ceratodontiformes > Protopteridae > Protopterus > Protopterus annectens. The sequence continues at coordinate 885,761,688 of NC_056745.1, forward strand.
GAATTGATTTCATATATGCAAAGCTAATGGCTGAAATGAATTTCCTTCTAAGATAAATTTTATTAACCAGATGAAATGATTCTTATATGTTTCTAATTTATCATATTTGATAAACGTATAAGAATTTAGTAAAATCTGCTCTTGAATAGTTTTCCATTAACTAGTGTATCCGAACTCTATCCAGAATATAACAGAGTTAAGATTTGCAGCAATAGAGAAAGATTCTACAGCTGCGAAGCTAATACCACCATATTCCCATAATTTTATATGATTTCTATAAGCAATTCTTGGCTTTTTATGATACCATAAGAATGAAGTTAACATTTTTCCATTCTCTTTAAAAGTTTTTTGTTTGGTATTAAAGCTAGTGGATGCAATATGTATATAATCTTGGGTAATATAATCATTTTAATAAGTGCTTACCTATCCTTGAAAGTACAAAAACATTCATTCCATTTTTTTAATAAACAGTAACACTTCTTCAATTATTTTTTCATAATTATTATTAGCAATCTTATTCACATCTTAATAGATTTTTTATCCCTAAATATTTTTGTTCTTTTCCTTCCCAATTATATTTATATTTATCTTTAAACTTACTATCTAGTAATTGATTTAACACTAAAGTTTCAGTTTTATTATTACATTTCAGCAGTGATACTTCCTGAAACTTTTCAATTTCCTTATCTATTTCTTCAATTGAATAAGTTAAAATCTCCTATAGTTAGTAAGATGTCATTTGCAAAAAGCTGTATTCTAGATTGACTATACTTGTTAATTGAGAATCCATCAATTTTTCCATGCTTCCTATACTATTAGCTAAGGGTTTGAAACTAATGCACATTTAGAGAAGACAAGGGACACCCTTGCATTGTGCTGTTGTTTAAAGTAAATCACCGAGAAATGTAAGATCCAATTGTAACATATGCTCTGGAGTCTAAATACAGTTTGTTATAATATTCTAATAGGTTGATCTGGAAATGAAAATGCTTCTAAAGTTTTAAACAAGTCATTCCAGTCTACAGAATCAAAAGCTCTCTTGATATATAAGCTAATTAGGGCCGATTTTTGTTCATTCATTTTGCTAAATCTGAGATAGTTACTATCGATTTTATATTATCATACATTAATCTATTGACTATAAATCCTGTTGGATTTTTATTAACTAACTTACCTACTACATCTCTAAATATTATGGTGAAGATGGAAGCAAATATTTTATAGTCTACATATAATAATGAAATAGGTCTCTATGAGGAAACTAACTTATTATCTGTTACTTGTTTAAGTATAGGTGATATTACAGAAAATTTCCATGAGAGAGGGATTATTTTGTCACTCTGAATTATCCTGAAAAGATCATTCAGTAATTCTAAAATATTTAACAGAACCAGACTATATAATTTTATACTTAAGCCATGTAACCCTGGAGTTTTATAATTTTCCCCTTTTTTAAAGCTTCTTTAACTTTCACTAAGGTAATAGGCTTATTCAACAGAAATATTTTTGTCACGAAGTTTATTAGTAGCATTTTTCTTTAAATACGTTTCAATTTTGTAATTGTGAAAATTATTATTTTTATCTTTATTAAGATCCTCATGAAATTTTTAAAAAAATATTAAGCATTTCCTCTGTCTGACATAAGTTTATTTGTGAGAGGATTTTAGATATTATTGATTTGTGCCTTTTTGCTTAATATCTTACTTCTGTTAGCTAATCTATGCACATGTTTTGAAGCAATTCCCTAACTGTGCAATTTTAGTTTTCTATTGCTATCTCCACTTCATGCGTTAAAACTGTTTGATATTTTTCATTAATTTTTTTATTAACTTCAGTATTATCTATTTTTTGTTTGTTGTTCAAACCTCACTTTGTTTATTTCATCTTGAATTTCTAACAACTCTTTATCCCACTCTTTCATTTTATTACTAGCCCATCTTCCTATTCTAAATTTAATATGTATTTTTAAGGTGTCCCATAGTATAACTTTATTAACCTGACCATTACAATTTAAAGATAAAAAATTCTCAATTTGTCTCCTACTAACAATCTCCTAGCAGAAACTCAACATGGTTTCTGCCCTAACCACAGTACCCTTACCACCCTTATCAGTTTCAAAAATACTGTAAATCAACAATGGAACAAAGGCAACATTGTCTCTACTGTCTTCTTGGACTTCTCCAAAGCTTTTGATATGGTCTCTCATTCCAAACTACTAACTACACTTGCTGAACTCAAACTCCACAACTCCACACTATCATGGTTTAAAGATTATCTCATTCCAAATTACTAACCACATTTTCTGAACTCAAACTCCACAACTTCACACTATCATGGTTTAAAGATTATCTCTCAAACCATCAACAAGCCACTAAATGAGAAAATTCGCTATCCCCACTCCTCCCTGTAAACTTAGGAGTTCCACAGGGATCCACCCTTGGACCCCTTCTCTTCACCATATTCACTAACAACCTACACAAAGCCACCCTCCATGCTAACCTGGTCCAATATGTCAACGATTCTACCCTAATCTGCTCTGCCCCATCACTCCAACAATTACAACAAATCACCCAAGAATCCTTTACAGCAATAGAAAGGTGTCTGACTCAACTAATAGTCAACTCCCCCCAAAAAACATAACTAATGTTATTCCATCTCTCTAAAGCTACAGACCCAATTCCATTATTTAAAATAACATTGTCCAACAACACCTCTATCACACCAGTCACACAAACTAAACTACTAGGAGTACTTACAGATCATAATATGAAATTTGACAAATGTGTAACTCTAACAATCACAAAAGTTCACAAAAAACTAAGCACCCTCTATAGTTGCAAAAATGACCTAACATCCAATAGTATACTCACCATCACAAGAACCCACTTCCTCTACACACTACTCTATGCCTCTCCAGTTCTAACCAACCTAAACAAAAGTGAACTAAACAAACTTTTTGCTACAACAAAATAGCAAAGTTCACCATCAGCTCACCCTACATATCCTACCACTGCCAATCCCTCAAACAACTCTTCTGTCTAGAATTTCCAAACCTATTAACCTTTAACCAACTTATAATAGCTCACCAAATCCTCTAGCAACCCAAAATAAACCCCCAGCCCTACAAGGATTACTACACCACTATACTAGCAACCACCCGCTAAAAAATACCAAAGCACTAGCTGAAATTTCTAAAAGTAAATATAACTCTAGGGACTCCCTCTTTGCTAGTGCTGTTGCTAAAAGATGGAACTCATGTTCTCTAGATCTCCGAACACTGGATAACATACAGAACTTTAAGAACCTTCTCAAGTCCTACTTAACCAACTCATGGATATGTTTCTACTCTAGCCCTGGGTAAATTCTGCCAATATTCCTACTTCACCCTCCTCTCCTTCATCTCAAAGCTATCTCATATAGAACTACTAGTCCTCAAATTATTACACAAAACGAATATTAGCACAATTTCTTTTGCATACCCTTATGTTATACTATGTGTGATTATTGTTGTATGTATTATGTATATGTATATATATATATATATATATATATATATATATACTGTATGCAGCCACTTCACTCTATGTTATCTTTTACTGTATATATAACTTTGCGTAGCTATAAACATGTGGTAATAATGTTACCTGATACTTGAAATCTTCATATTGCCTGTATAACTTCGTCCAAATATTATTGTGTCATAAAGCTACTGTTACTATTTTATACATTCTTTATTCTTTATTCTAATACTGTGTGGAGCTTTTCTACCTGGGCCTCCTCCGAAAATGGGCAACCCTGCTCAGTTGGACATTTCACAATAAACAAATTAAAATAAATAAATCAATAACTCTTAATTTTTTTAAATGTAATCATATATATATTGGGATTCTGTAAATAATCTGACATTTCCTTATATCTATTAATACAATAATACTTAGTGCATTATGATCAGATAAAGGACAAGGAATAGCTTTAAAACAATTCATGCTATTAAGTAAATATGTATAGGCATAAATCCTATCAATTCTAGTTTGTGTCTCATGCACATAAGAATAATGGGTGAAGAACAATGTCTTATCCTTTGCTTTTACTATTAAATCAATTAAATTATTATTACCAATCCATCTGTTTAGTGCTTTAGCTGATGCCAGAATTTTAGCTTTCTGTTCTTCACTTGTATTTTCTATACTAGACATGCAGTTAAAATCCCCATGCTAGAATTAAGCTACCCTTCCAAAGACTCTGTATTAAGTTTAAGTGATCTTTAGCCATTCTTGCATCTATTCCAGGATTGCAGTAAAAATTACCTAATGTATAGATTTTGCCATTATATTTAATTTACAAATGTATATATTCCTTTGGGATCATTAATGGGTTCCATGACCCTAGGCATTATGGTAGATTTTCTCAAAAGTATAACAGCTCCACTCTTTTTTTTGTTAAAAGAAGCAGACAATAACATTTCCTCACCTAAGTTATTTAAATATTGTTTATCTTTATCTATCAAGTGACTCTTGCAAGAATATAATGCCCCCTCTATTCAGTTTTAGATAACTCATTAATGATTTCCTTTTGTTGCCATTATTTAATCCATTTACATTCATCAGTAATAGATTTTAAATACACAGTATGGATAGTTTTAAAGATTTATTTAAAAAGATAATATGATGCATTTATTCGCCATATTAATTTAATGGTATATAAGACTCTAATGCATTACTCCATCACTATCTTAACATTCCACATTTTTTTAAAATCTTCCTTTCTACAAACTAAACTATTAAAAAATGATCTTGCTGTCTGATTCTAGTGTAAAATCTGATTCAGGTATACTAAACAAGACTAGCCTAGCCACTGAAAATTGTAGCAATCTAGTAGATTCTGCTTTCTATCATTTCCCCTTAAAAACGACCTTCTAATTCAATTAGAAGTTCCATTTTCTATTCCCTGCTCCATTATGATCCCAATGCCATACACTTTGGTTTTCTATCAACTTCCAGTGAAGCACAGTTTCACTACCTTAAACATCTGCCTAATTTTAAACAACTTCTCACTACAGACTTGTAACTGAGGGATCAAACTCATGGTTCGTTTAATTCTAACAAGCACTCTACCTCAGTATATTTTGTCTAGTACTGTTTTTGTTTGAAGAATTTGCTTTCTGAGAAAATATTTACTGGGGCATGCATCATTTGTTGTTTGATTGTATTATTGACCCATATTCCAATATTGTCTCATGAAATGAATGGAAAAAAGTTCACAATGTACTAAATACAGCACAAGTACGGCTCAGCAGCAATACACAAAAATTAAGAAATAAAAAAAAAAGTCTCATTGAGTATCAGCTGACCTGCACTTTATCCCACAGTGACAGCTTGCCAAAGATTCCCTACTACTAATAAACAATCTGCCAAAGAAATATATTCAAAATACACGTTAGAAGAGCATGTAGCTAACATCTATTGCAGAAAACACACAATATCTAGATTGTATTTAAACATCCCTGACAGCAAGGAAAAGAAAAAAAGATACTTCCACATTAATCCATTCTGGACAAATCTGTACTTGGGAATGCTAACCTTCCTACAAGAGCATAATCACTGTGAAAACTCAGTGCTGTGTATCGTGTAAGAGTATACTCATGTTTACAGGAGACTTCCCTATACTCCTGAAATGAGTTTTCCTGTATCGGTTTTCAAAGTCTCATTTTTTAAGTCCTGGTAAAGGTATGTACATAAAACTTGGGCAATAATGTGGCATTTACATGCTGACGTGATTCAAAATGATCAATGTGGGATGTATAGTGATGGACTTAAGGAGAATTTGCAAAAACTAATAAAAAGTATAACACCTTTTCCATGTTTACATTAATAAAGCAAAAACAGAGTGTGATACTAACGTTGCTGGGGGTGGTGCATTTAAGTAGCAGGTATTATTACAAAATAACATTCAAACACTATGGGTAATATGAAGGCATTTTGAGATATAAATGCAGTTTTGATAAAGTAGTTATGGCTATTATCTATATTTTCACAATTTAATTAATTCTATAAAGTTTGTAAAAGCTCTCTGACCTACAGGTCAACAAACAGTGCCATCTTCTAAAAAAATAGTAATGCACACAATGTTGCTACTGATGCTAGCACTCTAACACAAATGGCTTTGTATATTAGTATTATTTTGATATAGTATGAACATTATATTCATACTTTGCATAGACTTGGCAATATCACAAAGCAACAGTATGCTGTGCTCTCTTGTCATATATCACTGCAAATTCTTGAACAGGTGAACAATTCTCCCACTGATATCATGGATCTATTGGAGCTATCTTACAAATTTACAGACATATAACCCTTTGTTTGACTATAGCGCTAGTATTTTCTGGCAAACAAAACAGGTTTTTCTTTCACAAACCTGCAATATAAAATCAGCATGTATTGACAGACATTTGATACGATCACCAGTGTATAACCATTTGTCATCTGAACAGCTAACATATTTTACATTTTTTTTTGTAATTCACGTCATTTATCAGATACTGGAACTCTAATGAAGCATGTTTTTAGTAAAGGATTTTGGAGAAAAACTGTCCGGAAACAAGTGGTTTCCTGGCTTAGAAGACCACAGGAAGCAAAGGTGTTAATTAGCCTCATACTGTTCAGATCTGAGTGAGTTAAATATACCAATATGAAGATAGAAAGTGCAGGGCAAAGCAGCACAGGGATGGATTCATTGATATGGTGTGCAACGTGCAGTGCAGGTATAGTGTAAAATTTAGAGAAAGGATCATCTCCAAATTATGAGAGAACCGTGCACAATGGCTGTAAAAGTAATTCATACCTCTCAACTGTATAGATTTTCACATAATGTCCAGATTTTTACCTCATATTTTTGGTCTGTTTTTCATAAAATTGTGTTTTTCTGGCAAATTAGTGGCACATTATTAAAGACTGAAGTTAGAAAATAATGACGGACACTAGAGTTTCAGACTTCACACAATTGGAAAATTCATGCAAATGCAAAGCCTGTTATTCTATCTACTTTCTAAGATTGTAAGAGCAATATTTAAAAATTGTCCCTATTTTTTGGCCTTTGTCCCACTTTTATTACTGACTTTGTCCAGATTTCTTGCTCTAAGAGGTTGAGAGGTATGAATGAATACTGTGCACTTGCAAAGAATTTAATTTGCAGTACATATGTATATGAGGTACATGTAGCATGAATGCTGATGGTGCTACAGTTCTGGAAAAGTTGCATTCAGCACCAATGCTGTCTGCTGAAACTGCAGTCCATTGAAAGTAGAGACATAACAGGAATTTATATTTTGCCTCACTGAAAGCAATCAGTGGCATAATAATAGGAATGTAACTATGAGTTAACTGGTCAGCACCTGCAGGTGCACAAAAATATACAAATATATATATATATATATATATATATATATATGTACACACACACACACACACACACACACACACACACACACACACACACACACACACACACACACACACACACACACATGCTGTATTTGTCTGTATATATATAGATATATATACATACATATACATACACGAAGATAGAGAGAGAGGCGAGATGTGTGATTGCTTCATGGTGCGACTATGCACCTGTGTGTTAGGATCTGTGGAATAGGTATGCAGAAAACTGTAATGTATATCCTAACTATTACGGTCAGCCTTCTTCAGCATTTTAGGTACCATTCACATGTAGGGTACACAGTGTTGCTGTGCAGTGTAGCCTACAGTTAATCCAGGTCTTTATTTGAAGTGCATCAAGCATTGTTTCCATAAGGACAAAATGCTGTTATACTGTGCATCCCAGTCCTTTACTGTAATAGTCCTCTCAAGTGCTTTGTAGTGCGTACTTTTGTGTAGGTTAGACAGTGCTTCCTTAAAGTGTGCTGTAATAGGCACCCCTTGCCCTTCTCCCCAGGCACTATTCTTAGGAACTTAGGAATAGTATCAGGCAAGTTCTCATTAGGACCATAAGATGCCTAGCCATATGTACCTTTAAGAAGACAAAAGTTCACCAACCAAATTGAGTAGAGCCATTGAGCATAGCTATAAATGATAACACTGGGATAAATTTATCTTTACCCATCTAATCATCAAGGCTAATCTAGAAGGTAGCCAATCTAGTGCCTTTGTCCCTTGGTGCTAACTTATTCCACAGGTGTAACTATGTTGATATACCAGCCTCTCTCTCCATTGAGTTTTATTTATTTGTTGATGTAGATTTAAGTCCTTAGTGAGGATATTTTTAGAGCCACTGTTTTTGTAAAGTAATATGAGGTCAAATAGGAATGTGTCTTGGGTCAAAAAATGTTACATAGGTCACCATGGAACAGCTGGTAGGCTCCTGACTATAAGGAGTGTTGTGCTAGTCTGTTGGGCTAGTTGACATATGCAACACCTTTAATTTTGTTAGAAATCTTTTGGGCCTTTCCAGATGAGTGATGTGCTTGGATTTGTACATACCAAAGGGGAGAGGGCACTGTACTGAGTGATGGGTTAGATAAGTGAAGAGGTACAATGGTGTAATAACTACTTTGAATCTTGAGAATATTCATTCGAAAATTAACTGGACCGAATAGAATGCTTTTGTAACTAAGATGGTAACATAATGAGTGAATGAGAGAGATATGTCCATATAAGTGTTCAGGTCTCATATGTATCTTCTTGAAAAAGATTACCAGTTATAATGCAGGAGGTGAGAACAGGCAGAAACAACTTTTTGCTGAGCACTACTATGTTGTTGTCTGAATTTTCGGTACACTAGATATATAGGTTCATAGGTTCATACTAGGCTATCTGCCCTAGGGCATTTATAAGCCTAGCCAGAGTGTGTTTGGCTTTCGCCACCCATTTTAAAATAATTTTTTTTCGAGGTTAGTATACTGTGCCTCTGTCTAACAGCGACACAGAAGTGATACCCGGGGTAAACCTACGATCTCCCATCCACTCATCAAGATTCCTCTTGAAGAGAGTCAATGAGGGACTCTGCCTAACCTGGACTGGGATTTTATTCCAGAGTGAAGGGAGCCTCTGGGTTATGAATCTGTCCCTCCAGCATGTCCTATTTATTTCAGTGCTGAGGTTCAAGTCTCTCGAGCGCATAGCTCGATGGGATTTGGATTTTCTGAGGTGCAGCGTGTCCATTAATTCCGGGTTGGACATGGCTTTATACGTCAGGCACAGATCGCCTCTGAGCAGGTGGTATGCCACTGAGTAGAGCTGGAGTTTCTTTAACCGGGCAGCATATGGCATCTGTTTGAGCCCTTTGATCCTCTTGGTGAGGTACTTTTGGGGTCTTTCCAGTTGCTGCAGGTGTCTGGTAAGGTACATCCCAAAAGGGGCATTGTACTCAATTATGGGCCTGATGAGGGATGAGTAAAGAGGCACAATGACCTCCCCTGATCTAGATATGAATCCCTTCATGATTAGGTGGGCTATATAAAATGTTTTTCTAACCACTTTGGCCACGTGGTTGTTAAATGAGAGATTGCTATCAACTTGGGTCCCCAGGTCCCTAATTACTTCTTCTGTACTTAATGGATTACCACCTATGTGGTAATTTGTGGGCACTTTGTTTTTGCCAAAGGGGATGATTATACACTTTTTGGCATTTAGCTTGAGGCCATGGCTCTGGCACCAGTTGTCTGTTTCTATGAGGCCCTTTTGGAGGATGCTTGTGTCGGCTGGAGTGTCGATTATGGTGCCTAGTTTGCAGTCATCTGCAAACTTGGTCAGCCACAGTCCTTCTGTGTTGGCCTGTACCTCCGAGAAATATATACCGAACAAGAGAGGTCCCAGGACTGAGCCTTGTGGGATGCCACTTGTAACTGGTTTGGAGTCTGACATGGCTCCAGCAATTCTAACCATGTGGGTTCTGTCCTTGAGCCAGTTTGCAACCCATCTAATGACATAGGGGTTTATATTTAAGCTGGTGAGCTTATCTGTAATGCCCGAGTGGGGTATTGTATCGAAGGCTTTTGCGAGGTCCAGGTAGGCTGTGTGGACCACCTTCCCCTCGTCAATGGCCTTAGTGACTGTTTCAAAGAAATCAACCAGGTTTAAGAGGCAGGATCTGCCCTTAACAAAGCCAAACTGGGTAGGATCCAGTGTCTGTAGGTCCCCAATATCTTTATTTATGAGGTCCATGATAATCCTTTCCATAGCTTTGCAGACCAAGCTAGTCAGGCTTATGGGGCGATAGTTTCCAGGATCCGTTGAGGCACCACCTTTGTGGAGAGGGACCACTGTTGCTGTATGCCACTCTTTGGGTACATATCCTGTAGTAAGGCTGAGATTGAACAGTAGTTTTATGTTTGGGTTTAGCTCTTCTTGGAGTTCATGTAGGACGAGCCGGGACACCATCTGGTCCCATTGATGCTGTGTTTTTTGCTTTGGAGAGGGCAGCTCTTAACTGAGCATCTGAGATGTCAGGGGGGCAGCACTCTGCTGGGATAGATATTTGACCTTTTGGTGGGGGGGGAAGTTTGCGCTGAACCTGTCAGCTAGGATGTTGGCAATGTCTGTGGGTTCGGTGTATTTTTTGTCATTTTGGACTAATTCTGAGCATATCTGGGAATTCCCACCCAGGTTCCTAACATAACTAAAGAAAGCCTTGTGATTATCCTTAATGTCCTGTGCAATTTTTCTCTCGAAGCTGGCCTTAGACGATTTTATGAGTGCCCGTAGTTTTTTGCTAATACTGATCAGAGATGCCTTCCCTTTTTGGGATTTTGCTCTATCATGTAGTAGCTTCCTACTTCTATTGTATAGTTTGTTTATGGCTGGGGTCCACCAGACAGGACGTCTGCCTTTGGAGGATTGGGACTTGGTTTTATTTGGGATTGCATGATCCATGCATTCCTGAAGGTGTTCATAGAATGTGTTTATAAAGGATTCTGCGGTCTGGGCCGTATTTTCCACAGGCCCGGGGGCTTTGAAGGATTCCACCTCGGTTTTGAGGAGTGTGAAATTTGCATTACAGAAGTTTTTCACTGTGGTTTTCAGGGCAGGGGGTGGAGTCGGGATGTGAATATCCAGTGAGATTAGTTTATGGTCTGATCTTACCAATGAGGGATACACTTCTGGTCTGGAGCAGTATGTTTTCCCCTCTTGTGGGAGTGGTAGCAAGTTGTTCCATAGCATTTGAGTTTATAAATTCTATATGTGTATTCCAGCCCTTGCTGGACCTGTTTAATATCATCGGTAGTACCCAGGTTGCAGTCATCAGCAAACCTGGTGAACCATGCTTCTGGCAAGATAGCAATGTACTCTTGTTGCAAGGGCTTTGGAACAATTACTTTTGGACCCTTCATAATGATACCATTGTCAGACAAAATCTCATCTCTCTATGGAAAAGAAGATTGCACTTCTTGAGGAAAAGTGGATTGCTTTGACGGCCATCCTTGATTGATAAAGTGATTGAGCCTCTGCAAAACTGGATCTGTGGCTGTGTGATCTCTCAGTTCATCAAGACTTGTGGAAGGAAAATTTCTCACTTCCATGACTTCAAAATCAAGGTTCTCATTCTCATGCTGTTCAGTGGTGTTTCTGGGTGATCTGGATAATGTATCAGAAAGATAAAGAAGTTCATCTTTCTTGTAGACAACAGTGAATTTATACTTTTTCAGTCTCAACATCATACATTGCAATCTGTCTGGAGCTGAATGCATAGGCTTTCTTGAGATAGTGATTAGAGGTTGGTGGTCTGTTTCAATCTGGATAGGTATACGATAAACATAATCATGGAACTTCAAACATGCAAACACAATTGCCAAAACTTTTCTCGATATGAGCGTATTGCATTTCAGTTTGGGTAAGAGTTCTTGATGCATAGGAAACAGGTTGATCCTCTTATAGAATGACTGCACCAAGACCAAATTTTGAAGCATCACATAAAAGAGTAACTGGTTTGTGAACATCATAATATCGGAGAGTTGGTGGACTAGCAGTTGTCTGTTTCAGGACATCAAATGCTCTTTGGTGCTGCTCTAACCAAGACCAAGATACATCTTTACATGTCTGCTCTCTGTGGTGCTGAAAGTTGGCTCAAGTCTGGAATGAACATGCCTAGATAGTTAACCATGCCAAGAAAACATTGCAGGACTTGAACATTGTCTGGAGCTGGCATCTTGAGAATGGCTGTTTGTTTTGAAGGGTCTGGTTGTAGGCCTGAACTGGTAAATAGATGACCAACATAAGTAACCTGTTGTAGCCTGAATTTGCATTTCTTTGGGCTGAGCTTAAGATTCACTTGATGTGCTCTTTCTAGAACTTTTCTGAGGTTTCAGTCATGCTCAGTTTCACCATTACCTCCTACTAGTAGGTTGTCTACTATAATACCACAAGGATACCCAGGAAAAAAAGTTGCTCCATTGCACGTTGAAAAACTTCACTTGCAGAATTTATCCCAAAAGACGTTCTCAAAAATCTGTACCTTCCAAATGGAGTACTGAAAGTAGTTAGCAGTGATGATTTCTTGTCAAGCTGAATTTGCCAAAATGAACTATTTGCATCTAAGACAGAAAAAACTGTGGCATTTGGAATCAGAATTATGACTTCTTCGACTGTGCACATTGAATGATAAGGTCTTTATAGTGTTTTGTTCAAATCTCATGGATCAATACATATTTTGATGTCATCTGAGCTTTTCTTACATGCTACCACCATGGAAGACCAATTCAGTTGGTTCATTAACTGGACAAATCACACCTTGTTGCACCATTTTATCTAAGTTGGCTTTGACTCTGTCCTGCATGGCTATTAGAACTTTTCAAGATGGCCTGATAACTGGACTGACATCTGGGTCTAACTTAATGGAGTACACAACTGGAAGTTTCCCCTAGTTTGTCTTTGAAAAGATCAACATAAGTAGAAAAAGTATACTGGGTGAAATTAGAGTAGTGGTCTTTTAAGCTAATGGATTTCTTTATTAAATGAAAGCAGTCCTATTTTCAAACTGTCTGAGCCCTAATAATGACTGGAAATGCCTCTTAACCACATAAAATAACAAGTCATAACATCTCACAGCAGAGTAACATGAAAGCACTACTGAACCTTCAGTCTGAATTTCTTCACCACCATAAGCAGCAGGCTTTGCACACTTTGCCAAATCAAGCCTTTCACCCTGACACACTCTAGCAAATGTTTCTGCTGACATAACATTGCACTTGGAACCTGTGTCAACTTTGAGCTCTATAGGTTTTCCATTTATCCGAACAGTACAGAATACTTCATTCTTTGCCCATAAATCTACTGCATTGACTGTTTCATGAAGCACTGACACACCATCACCATAAAGAGTAGGGTTGCAGCTTTCTAACTGATTAACTTGTTTCTTGAAATGTTCCCTTTTAATGAAAGAATGTGGGCATTTGGATTTACAAAACCTCTTGAAATGATTCCACTTATTGCATTTGTGGCATTGCTGACCAAAAGTTAAACATTTTCCCTTTTAGATTCATGATTTCCATGACATTTACAACCATTAGCAATGAAACTGGGCAGAAGCCCCTGCTTTGAGTTTGCTGACTCACTCTTATGCTTCACTGGGACTCTGCGAACTCTGGAATTTGCTGGAAAGCTCTGAGGTTTACCAGGCAGTGCTGCAGGGGCTACAGTTGCTGTCATGTGCTTGGGCCTGTTTCTTTTAACCAAGTGCTGCATACTATCAACATGAGCTCTAGAAGTTACTGGAAGCATGCATCTCTCATTTGTAAGCATATTTGTGTGCTTTTCTGTGAGATCGCATATCTTTAAAATCACAATGGACTTATTCAAAGTTAAATCACTGTCACGAAGCAAAATCTTTCTCATAGCATCATCTTTAATACCACACACGTCTGTCTTATCATCTCATCCCTTAAATCACCACATCTGCTCGTTTTAGCCTTATACTGCAAGCCAGTTATATATGCTTCACCAGGCGATCCCTTGTGTAAAATAAGTACCTCTCCATTGTAATGTTTGTCTGGGGGTTACACATTTCTCTAAATTTATGTTTTAAGCATTCAGGGTCCTCCCTTGACTCAGCTGGTACAACAATATGACAGTCTTCCCCCTCCTGCATAGATAGCAAGTGCATAAACAAATGAACGTTCCCTTTCTATGGCTTCTGACCCAGCTAAATTAAGCAGAATAAATGCCTTTATACGGTCATCTTTATCAGAAAATGCAGCCTGTATGAAAATGTCATACTCTTGCTCAAACACTCTCCAGTTCTCTGCAATATTATTGTCAAACACAAGTGCACTAGGTTTTCGAAATCCATCTGCCATGCTCACAAAATATACACAGACACACTGAAAATATGGCCCTTGTAATTATGTACGAACAAACTGTTCTGTGAGCTTGTAATAACACTCAAATGAAATGCACAATAAACTCTTTGAAATACTATACTTTGTGAAATATGCTCTGTAATGGCTGTATTTTATGAAATAACTGTACTGTAACACTGCACAAACATACAAACACTTCTGATAACTGGGATATCATTAATTAATATGAAAAATACATGCCTAGCAAAAATGCAGTCATTTCCTCTTATTTATTTGTTTTATGCAATTTGGAATTTATTTCAAACATTTTCTGTAGTAATTTAAATATTTTTAATCAATATTGGACATATCTGTTTATCCGAATATCGTTTAGAGCGTTCTGTATGCCTTATTTCGTATTTTGCGAATAAGAAATTATTTGAGCAAGTTTTAACATCTGAAATTTATTTCTGGCCTGTTCTGCGACTTATATGTGCAGAAGGGCTGATCCACTATATTCCTCCAATACCAACCAGATGCCTGGACTTAAATTGAAGAAACTAGAGCTCTTTCTGGCGATAAGTAATTTTGGCAATGCTCCTTTTAACAACATGTCCTTTCAGATATGCCTATTCTGACACCATGTCACTCATCCCTCTCTAACATAGATGACAAGCAGGTGGGGTAGTTCATTTAGATGCTTTAATACATAGAAACACATCAGGATGGATACCAGCATCATAAAATATTAACAAACTGATTAACAGACAGACCTTACATTCATGCATGCTTACATCTTAGCAGCTTACTACAAAATGGCAGTCAGGCTTGCACATGCTCAAGTATTTACACACTTGTGCAAGCTTTTGGATAGCTTCTTAAAGGTACATACACACACACATATTGCTCTACAGACCCCTTCTGAGATATTGGCTTGGACGCCTGGAAAATAAATGCTGAATAGGCCAGGGTCCAGCATTGAAGCCTTTGGTACCCCATTAGTTACAATTTTACATTCAGAGAGGGTACCAGCAACTTTCACACCATGGATAATCAACTAACAAGCTGGATATCCAATTTGCAAACCAGCAAGTAATATAAGGGTTATGTTAAATTTATGAAATTTTTCAATAATGCCACCATAGGGATAGCATCACAAGCCTTGGCAAGCTGGGGATAAGAAGTGTACCCTCAGTGACAAATATCTACAGCCACTGTAACCTTTTCAACAAAGCTTACTAAGTTCAGGAGACAGGACCTGCCCTTCACAATACTGAATTGACTGGTGTCCAGAGAGATTAAATTTGCAATGTCTGCATTAATTAGGTTTCCTATGTCCACATTAATAAATTTTGCTATAGCATATTCCATGGCTTTGCATGTAAAACTGGTGAGGCTGATGGATTTACATGTACCTTGGTTTGCAGAAGGGCTTCCCTTGTGTGGGGAAATCAGAGTGGCTGCTTTCCAGGAATCAGACACAAACTCAGTGTAGACTGATACTGGAGCTGATTAGAATGCAGCCTGGTATATTGTCTGGTCCCATGGAAGTATTATTTTCAGCCTTTGACATGGGTTCTGAGACTTGTTCCAGAGGAATTTCAAGGTTATTTAAATTTTCAGTGATAGTGAAGAAATAATATATACCAACCTCAAAATAAAACAAAACAAAACCATCAACATAATTGGATGCTACTTCCCACCTGGCCAAAACATCCCTCCACTAGAAAACCTCCTCAGCTGGTCTAGCCACCATCTCCCCCAAGAAACTATCATTTTAGGTGATTTCAATATTGACTGGCAATCCTGTTCTGGCAAC
Organism: Protopterus annectens; assembly: GCF_019279795.1. Taxonomy (NCBI): domain Eukaryota; kingdom Metazoa; phylum Chordata; order Ceratodontiformes; family Protopteridae; genus Protopterus; species Protopterus annectens. The sequence goes on from NC_056745.1 coordinate 885,777,800, forward strand.
CATCCAACCCATCATGTAAACCTTTATGGCTTCACCCAACTAGTCCAGTCGCCAACCAAGATAAATAAAAACTCCAGCAAGCACACTACCCTGGACTGGATACTAGTCAGTAAGAGCCCCCCAGTCATATATAACAGGCTGCATATCAGATAGCCTCAGTGATCACTCCCCAGCATTCCTACTCAAAAAATACCTATACCAAGCTAAACCTGTCATCTACCATCAAATACGTAAAAAAATAAACTTTAACCCACTCACATTCGTCTCATCCCTCAAAGAATGTAACTGGCATCCTCTAAAGTACCTCAGTCTTGATGACGCAGTTGAATTTTTTAATACTACCTTCCTGAGCACCCTTAATTACCATGCCCCCCCAAGACTTTTCAGAATCAAAGCACAACCCTCCCCATGGCTACAGAAAACCACTAAGTCAGAAATGAAAAACAGGGATAAAGCCTGGGAGCACTGGCGCAAAACCAAACTGCCTCAACTAGACAGAAATTCCTAGAACTACGCAATAGAGTCAAAAAGCTAATAAAACAGGACAAATTCCAGTACTACCAGTCTGCCCTAGACTCCTCTCAACACAGCCCCAAACAATTCTGGTCCTCCATAAACTCCATCCTCCACCCAGGTAAAGTCAGTACCCCTCCTCCTAACATCCCTCACCCTTCAGAAAATATTGCTACCTCATTCAACACACACTTCACACAAACCATACTATCACTAGCTAAACAACACAAACCCCTCCCCTCCAACCCACACCTTCAACTAGTAATCTCCTCACTGCCTTCTCTTTCTCCTGTACCTACCTCCAACATAAAAAAACTCTTAACTAAACTTAAACCCACCAGATTAGCAGCAGACAACCTACCAAGTGAATACCTACAAATCGCAGCTGATGCTCTGGCCTACCCAGTATCCATCTTGATTAACCAATCTCTGTCAGAAAGTTACGTTCCCACACTGTGGAAAGTATCACATATAATTCCCCTCCACAAAGGCGGACCCTCCACAGAACTAACCAATTACTGCCCCATAGCTATTCTCTCTCCACTCTCCAAAATACTAGAGAGATGTATACACTCTCAGGTCTCAGACTACCTCCTTACTAACAACCTCCTTTCCAATACTCAGCATGGTTTCCCACCAAACCATAGCACCACCACTGCCTTACTCTCCTTTACTAACACTACCCTTCAGCATAAAAACAATGGCTATCTCTCCTCTGCTACTTTCCTAGACCTATCTAAAGCATTTGACATGGTCCCACACAAACAACTTATCTCAGTCCTCAATAACCTATCCTTCTCACAATCAGTCAACAACTGGTTTCAGAGTTACCTGTCTGACCGCCAACAATCTGTTGTATGGCAGAATGACATATCTCCCCAACTACCTGTCTCCATAGGGGTTCCCCAAGGATCCATCCTTGGACCCCTACTCTTCTCTGTTTTCACCAATAATCTAGCCTCTGCCACCAAACATGGCACACTCATACAATACGCAGATGACTCAACCATCATCTGCTCAGCCCAGTCCCTACCCAAATTGCAAAAAGTCACACTTGGTTATCCAATGCCCAATTAATACTCAACCCAAACAAAACTAAACTACTCATCTTCCAACCCACCAAACATACTCAAAACAACTCTCACTTTAACATCACAGCAAAAGACAACACCACTATATACCCAACTGAACACACCAAATTGCTAGGAGTGGAAATAGACAATAAACTAAAATTTGACATTCACATATCCTTGACCATAAAAAAGTCCACAAAAAACTAGGAGCACTATACAGAAATAAGCAACTTCTCACCAAAGCAGCAAAGATTTCAATAGCAAATTCCCACCTTATCTCCACCCTACTTTATGCCTGTCCAATATATACCAACCTAAGGCAATGCGATCTAAACAAGCTAGAGACCTGCTACAACAAAATTGCCAAATTCGCCACAGGGGCATCCTACCATAGTCACCACTGTCTCTCACTTGCTGAACTGGGCTGGCTTGAACTCCCTCACCTCCTTCAGTAGTATCAACTCTCACTCGCCCACAAACTAGTAAATCATCCACTAAATGTCTCATCCCTCCAGAATCTACTCCAACCCTATTGCACCACCAGACCACTAAGATCCAGCAACAAAAATCACTTGCAGATCACTAAAGCCAATAACTCTGCTGGTGAAGCACTATTCTCTTGCACCATAGCCAAATTATGGAACTCCCTCCCACCCACAATTACCTCAGTACCATCATGCACCCACTTCAAAACTTTACTAAAAGCGCACCTAAAAACACGCTGGCTATGCCCTTGCAACTCCCACTCTAATATCACCCTCCCCATCCAACCACTACCTTTCTTTCCACTCCACTAACTACTTTGATTATAGCAAGCTCAGATGCTCATAAGCCAGTACTTATTATACAGCAGGAACTTTTTCTTGTAACATTTGTTAATGTCTGTTATGTACTTCACAGATAAAGATTCTAGTTGTCTACTGATGTACTATGTTCTTCATCTGTAAATATGTTGTAAGCAATTGCTATGTAAATTGTTAATCGCTATGTAATCCAATGTAACTACTGTCTGTTTATTTTAACTGTGGAGCCTTTCTCCCCGGGCCTCCGCTGAAAATGGACCAACGTCCAGCCGGACACTCCCAGTCAACAAATATAAATAAATAAGTTATGGTAATGGTGAATGTAGGTGGGGTAAAAATAGCACAGCATTCATATGCTACCAAAAATAGATTTTACCTCTTATAATAGGAATTCCACATATGGGTTAAAGTTTTTGCTGCATCAATAGTGTCTTTTATAGGTAGAGTCCCTCTAATGAACAGTCCAACATAGCAAACTCAAACTTAAATTCAGACAACAGTAAGGTGACAGTACTCAACACAAGGAGACTAAATAGAAAGATATCAGAATTTGAGGCCCTTCTGCAAATGGAATAATTACTAAATCCTTGGAATTGGAATATGTGATAATATTATGAGGACATCAGTGCATTGTTGAACATTGTTCCTTAAATTACTGTCATAAGTGAAGAAAGATGCTTTCTTTCCTTTGGTATCTATAGCACCCTTAAGCATCTTCTCCAATTCACTTTTTCTAGTACTGCTCTTAACTTTCTTGCTTAAAAACATCAGGGCATTCTTGAGGTAGGGGGATGGGAGCCCTTAACTACTTATTTTTCCTTCTTTTGTTATCTAGTTTATTAATATGGATGTTCCACCAGAGAGGATTATTCCTGAATTTACCATTATAGTTAGGACAGATAGGTTTTGAATTCTCTATGCATTTACTTAGGTGGTGGTAAAAGTTGATGGTGAATGTGGTAGCCCTCTCAGTTGGGTCTATTTGTGAAGGATTGTTGGGAATTCTACCTTTGTCATCTACAAGCTGAAGTAGGTTTGCCCTGATAAAGTTACTAAAGATGGCCTCATTTGCTGATGGGATGGCATGACTGGACAAGATGGAAAAGCTGGCTGATTTGTGGTCAGATTTAACCAAGGATAAGGAGATATAGGGTGAGGAATAGGTGGGAAATAGTTTGGTTAGGAACAGGTGAAGGATATTTGACCCTCTGGTGGTTAGTGCATCACAGCAATGGTTTTAACAAAAGCTAGGAAACACTTATCATACGTTTTTATAGAGATGTAAAAATAACAATGTATGCTTGTGTAATTGAAGTTCCCTAAAAAGCAGGTATTCGGTTTTATACTTAACCCCATAATGACGTTAAGGTAATTTTTGATCTGCTGGAATATATGTCTAGCAATTATTCAATTGCTGGACTTTTTTAGGGTGATTTGGGTTGTCAGAGCTTTATGTTTGAGTCATGGCTAATTTGATGTGAAGTGATGGTGCTTCTGACAAATGGAGACACTCTCCCATGGTCAACAGATTTCCTGAAGGTGTGATAGATACTAAACCCTGGCAGAGAGGAAGTGATCTCATTGTACTGAGCATGTCTCAGTAACTATGCAAGTTGCAGAAGAGCCTCAAGTTCTGGTATCTTTCTATTTAGTCTCCTTGTGTTGAGTACTGTCACCTTACTGTTGTCTGAATTTAAGTTTGAGTTTGCTATTTTGGACTGTTCATTATAGGGACTCTACCTATAAAAGACACTACCGACGCAGCAAAAGCTTTAACCCATATGTGGAATCCCTATTATAAGAGGTAAAATCTATTTTTGATGAAACTAGATGGCTTATTTACTGTATCTTCTCAGGCTGACACCTACTGGATCCCCCTTAGAATGACACCAACTAATTTGCTAACTGATAAAGCCAGTTAGTTGGTCACCATTCTGGATAAAATCAAAATATTACTCAAGAACAGTGTCTTTCCCGGCATGAACACATGCATACTAAGCTGCTTTTTATCTCTCTCTCTCTGCATGTCCCTCTGGGAGGAGCATTTCAGGTGATTCATTCCCACATGGGCCACCAATAGATTGTAAACATATTTGTCTAGTTTAAGGGACTTTAAGGCCTTTGTGACATCAGTGATCCTGAGACCAGACAGTCAGTTTACAGCCACCAAGTTCTTGTCTAGTCTGGTGAGTGCAGAGTCTATACCTAATTATAGAGTCACCTATAACTAGAACTTGTCCCTGAGTGGAAACTGACTTAGTATCTCATATGGGCTTGGGCCTGCTTTTCAGGTGATTCTTGGATAAGCTATGTGGAACTGCAGTATGTGTTAGCAGAGAAGTAGGTGCTGCCTTCTGTACTGAGTACTGGTATCTTTTTGAGTGGGCTCTAGAAGGCTTTGGTGATTTAGTTTACAGCCTTAGCATATATTTGTGCTTGGTGGTGTGTTGTGTCTGATCCGCTTTTGTGGACGTACAGTGCTTACTGATGTTGGGCTGGAATGAGAGAGATTTGCCTCTATGATTCTTAAATATTTATATCTCTCGCCAGTTGTACTATCAAGAAGCTATGACCCATTGGTAAGTGTAAGATAGTTTGTACACTGCTTATACACCTAATGTGATCAGACTGCAATGTGATTAGACTGGCCACATACTGGGTGACAGAAGAATTGTCAGAGGGTGGCAATTGGCAGTAGTACTCAGGAGCTGTTGGGAGACTACCATCGGAGATCTTGAAAGCTTATTGGTGATGCTCTTAGGGTGAAACTCTGGAGTTAGATGCTAGCTTACCTAGTAATACTTAGAGAAAATACAGAAGTAGGCTGCATTGTTCAAAGTACTAGTAATTTCACAGACCTAGTTTGTATAGTTACAACTCTTTGGACTATACAGGTCACTTGCGTGGACTGTGGAACATTTGCTGCTAGGTACTGAACACCGTACATTTAGTTTGTACTACAGAATGAACAGTAAGCAATAACAGTGAACTGCGAAATTATAAACTTAAACTTTATGGTCAAAGATGCTAGGCACCAAATAGCTAGGTTTGTTTACCACAGAAAGTAAACCAATCCTTAGGACAGAACTGCTGACTTTCTACAACTAATTTGTAGACTCCCAAGTGTTTGCACAACTCAGGGTACTTGTATACACCATAGAGCAGTTACTGGGCACTGACCATAATAGCTATAGCTTGTAAAAGGAGAGAAAACACTAAGCAGTAAGACTGAACAGGACAGTAGTGCACCTGCTAGAAAAATTTCTATCTCTGATCCCTAAATAATACACCAGACTAAAAGATGACTGCAACAAAATTTCAGTTTCACACCAGTGCACAGTTACAAACACTACCATATTCGGAGAGATAGCACTACACATTGCAAGAAGTACAAAAGGAATTAAGTAAGGTCTGCCAAGAAAGGGAAACAGCAGTGATTCACTTATTGACTACTACTTACTACTATTCATGCACCCAGCTAGGAATCAAAGTCCCTTTGCCCCTTCTATTACCATGAAAAAATAATAGCATTAATTACAAGCTAGTTCCCAAGAAATATGTGCCAGACTACTTAGTTTTATCTGAGATGTTGCAGAAGTCAATAAACTTGTTGTAGCCTTCCTCTCATAGGTGTCCTGGGTAGCACATACAGCAGGTCAGCACAACAGAGTGCCATGCTGCACAACAGCCCAACATTTAAATGGAAGAGCCTCTTCCTGAAATGGTAATTGGACCAATCAGGGAAATCTCACATTCACTGCCAAGTTGGACAGCCAATAATCAATGTCCCTCTGCTTGTTATCTTACCAGAAGCAAAATAGTGGTACCAATTTGAAGATGGTTCCTAAGAAGTATTTTCAGCTTTCCAGTGTTTAGTCTCTGGGAACACTAGAAAACAATGTCCCTAGACTCAGTCTGCCAGCAGGAGTAAAAAAGGAGCAGTTATTTCCCAACAAGCATTGTGCAAATGGTTCAGCATTCAATTGCTTCATAGCAAATATTTTATTTTTTTAATTGCATGTACCAACTCCTTCACTCATTGCTTTCTGGAATTCATAAATTCGAATGCCCTGGATCAACTTATCCACCCCCCCCACCAGGGGCAACAATATCCTAGACCTAGTCATTACCAACATGAGTGACCGGTGTTCCACACCTGAAGTCAACTCCTCGTTGGTCCGATCCAACCATAAGCTAATCACCCTAGATATCCACATCCCGCCCCCACCCACCATTAAGGAAACCACAGTAAAAAAGTTCTCCAATGCCAATTTCATGCTTCTTAAGACAGAAGTGGCGAACTTCATGACACCTGTGCAGATGGGCAATACAGTTACGACTGCTGAATCCTACACAAATGCACTCTATAAGCACTTACATGAGTGCATGGATTGTGCTATCCCAAACAGAACCAAGACACTATCCTCCAAAAAAGGAAGCCAATCTGGTGGTCCACTGCCATAAACAAACTCTACAACAGAAGGAAGAAACTGTTGCAAAAGTGAGTAAAATCCCATGAGTGGAAGAGCTCCCTGGTCAGCCTCAGTAAGAAGCTGAGATCCCTTATAAGATCCTCCAAAGCTAGCTACAAAAACAAAATCACCACTGATTCTAAGGGCAACCACAAAGCATTCTATAGCTATGTCAAGAATCTCAATGGCAACACGCAGATCTGCTATGAGTTACAGCACAATGGCATGAAAATTACAGAACCAACTGATATTCCCAACATCCTGGCAGAGGTTCAGTGCTAACTAACCCTCTTTCACCCCCTAAAGGGCCCATATCTATACAGGAAGAATGCAGAATCCCTGTAATCACATCTATGCAGGTAAAAGCTACACTCTAAAACCAAAAACACAGCATCCATGGGACCGGACAACATCCCAGGCTGCGTTTTACACGAAGTTCAGAACGAACTGGCTCCCACCTAAGCACCATGTTCAGTCATAGTCTCACATCAGGCTTTGTGCCCACTGAATGGTGCACAGCAACAGTTATTCTACTCCACAAAGGGGGAGCCACCAGTGATCCTGGGAACTATCACCCTATTAGCCTGATGAGCCATGGAACGTATCATCATGGAATTCATAAACAAAGACATTGGTAACCTCCAAACTCTGGACCCCACCCAGTTCGGGTTTGTGAAAGGCAGATCTTGCCTTCTGAACCTGATCGACTTCTTTGAGGCAGTCACCAACACTGTAGACAAAGGTAAGGTGGTTCACACAGCCTATCTTGACCTCGCCAAGGCTTTCAACACCATCCCCCATTCTGGAATTCTAGCTAAACTCAATAAACTAGGTATAAATCCCTACGTCACAAGATGGATTGCCAACTGGCTCACTGACAGAATCCACACTGTAAATGTTGTAGACTCCAAATCTGACTTCAAACCAGTGACAAGTGGAGTACCACAGGGTTCAGTCCTGGGACCTCTCTTGTTTGGTATCTACTTCTCTGAAGTACAGGCTAACACAGATGGCATCTGGCTAACGAAGTTCGCAGATGACTGCAAACTAGGAGCCATAGTTGAGTCCCCAAATGATGTGGACATCCTACAGAAGGACCTCACAGAGACAGATGCCTGGTGTCAGAGCCTTGGCCTCAAGCTCAGTGCCAAAAATTGCATTGTCATCTCCTTTGGTAAAAACTTTGTACCCATGAACTACCACATAAACGTCAGTCTACTTAACGCCGAATGTGTGATAAGAGACCTTGGGACCCAGGTAGACAGTAGTCTCTCCTTTGATAATCACATCACCACAGTAGTCAGGAAATTCTTCTATGTGACACACCTCATTACAAAAGGGTTCTCATCCGGGAAAAAAGAGGTCATTGTTCTGCTCTACTCGGCACTCATTAGACCCATTAGAGAGTACAACGCTCCTTTTGGAATGTACCTCACAAGACATCTGCAGCAGCTGGAAATGCCGCAGAAGTACCTCACAAAGAGGATTACTGGCCTCAAACAAATTCCCTACACTGACCATCCCAAAAAACTCCAGCTTTACTCTGTAGCATATCACCTACTCCGAGGAGATCTCTGCCTAACATATAAAGATATGTTAAACCCAGAGCTGTTGGACATGCTACACCTAAAGAAATCCCAATCCCTCTGAGCTACACGCTCTAGGGACCTAAACCTTGTCACCACAATAAACAGGACATGCTGGAGGGATAGATCCCTGTCCCAGAGACTTCCTATACTCTGGAACAAGCTACCCATCTATGTCAAGCACTTACCTATGAACCTATGAAAAGTAAACTGAAAAAGAAGGATAGTACTTTAAGTATTGAAGCATGCACGTAGTTGGTAGGAAGATATGAAAGAGAGGATAGTTCAGATTTTATCAGTCTAAGGGGAGGGCCCTTCCAATGTAATATTCTAGTGCTCACCAGTATGAGCAAATGAGATGAGAGACTGGGAGGAGCTTCTAAAGTTACATTTACATTGGGGTAAGCAACTCAAGAGACATACAGTTTAAAAGTACAGCAGGACAGAGTGGATGGAAGAATCCAGAATAATTACAGAACAGCAGTCACAGAGCACTGACAGCTTGTTCATGAAGTTCTTAGTGTAGCATTGAATTTAATTACACTCCATGCTGCTACTTTTTGTATCATTTATGTTTCTGTGGTATGCAGCAGGCACCATCAGGCAGTGCAGTTCTGTTTCTTTATCACAGGATGCCCAATTTAACTGCATATCCCTGTAAGGGACTAGACATGTGACTCATGCACATTAACAACAATTTATAGTTCTATGGTTGTTATACAATACGAGACTCAGAGGTGGCTTGATTTTGGTCTTCGGTGCATTTAAAGACCAATTACTTATTTAAATGCTCTATATAGTAGTAATCATTTATGAAAACTGTGAGGACTAACAAATAGACTGCTGTTTCTGAGTAGAATAAAAGCAGTTTTAATAAGAGAGCACATTTAAAATCAAATCACACACTGATAATAAAATACTAAGTTTATATGCAATAAGAATGTGTATAAGACATGACTAACCCCAGGATTCATGAAGCTTGCACCAGGTGCAGGTGTTCCAACACCAAATATGGCCGGCGAGCAATCCAGGTATGAGCTGTTCCCACATACACTACCTGCGTACGCTACGCCCGCACAGCTCCCGGGCCTAGTATGCTAATTAGCCATGTGCAGCAGTGTAGCATGCGAATGAAGGTATGTAGTGATCCAGGAAGTGGTGCAGGCGTAGTGTAAGCATGCAGAAATGTAAACCGTAAAAAAACGGTTTACATTTTTGCAAACATAAAATCGGAGCCATGACAGCTGACCAAACACATGTATTATATTGTTAATATATGCCAATGGCTAAATATATAGCCATTGGCATAAAAAAACATGTACAAAATATAAAATTAACATTTAATATTTATATTCGCACTATCGCGAAGTGGAAGCGCAGGGCAGCGGAGCGCAAATGGAATCACAAGGAAAATAGAAAAATATAGAATAAAACTGCATTAACACATCATGATTTCCCCATAATAGTGAATGGCAGGCATGCTACACCACACCATGGCGCAAGGGTTGCTAAGGGGCTGTGACATTGTTATGCATGGTAGCTAGGAATTAGTAGGCAATACCATGCAAATGAGAGGAGTAATAGTGAATCACAAATCCCCTGCTGGTGTAAGGATGCACCTCACAGCATAGCGTTACAACACAGAGGTGTTCCCTTGAGATAAAGATAACATCAAGAGAGGGGTATGTCACCTTTGCTGTAAGCACATTGGAGCATTGCTAATCCAGTTTGCCTGTAGCTAAGCAAAGCTGCAGGATAGGGGTGTGTCAAACTGGCTATAGCTTTGCTTAGCTGAGAGTACATAAGGTAACCGAGTATGCATGTGAACGGAGATGAAAACGCACTTAAACTCGGTAAATGGGTTTGCGCAGTGTGCACCGGAGCTGAAACAGGAAGGCTATAGGAAAGAAATAAGGAAATGCTGCAGCAGGGAAATTGGAGTACAAATGACTAATTAACACCTAGGAATCTACAGTGGGCCATTGACAACAGCTAACAAGGCTGCAAGCAGCTACCTGCAGAACAGGAAAGGGGAGGGGTTGTACTGCAAAGAAAACAGTAAAGTCACAGCAGAACAAAGTGGATTTGAAGTATATCAGCTACAAGACACATTTTGCAACACATGACGGGTAGGGAAAGTACAAAACAAGAAAGACAGCAGGTGGCTGCATGCCTGATAATGGGAGGGGATCCAGGTTTAAAAGTGAATTAAAGAGCAACAGATTAATCAAGGCAGGCAAGCATAACTCCACACTAAAGGCTCCACACTTGAAGTACTCACTGTAAAATCTATAATTAAGATACCCTGCAGCTGGAATTGCTGATACACACCCAATGACATCAGCAGCATCCATAGCAAAATAGTATAAAGTGTGAAAGCACCTCACACACATTTGTGTAGTCCCATACACCCTGCACCATTGGTGTATACAGGCGGGGAACTTTTAGTATGTATATGTTAGGGGCTGCCATAGCATTGATCCACCAGCATGTGTTGGAGACTGAAGGTGGTGTGGAGGATGATGCACACAACCACCACAGGCACCGGAGGAGGAGAAGAGTGTTCAGATCCAGGGTAACCTACCAGGGGCTACATGATCTGGAGATAGTAGAGCATTACAGGGTGGACAGGGATACCCTACAGCAACTTGTGGAGCTGTGCTGGCCACACCTCAGAGCCAGAACAAACAGAGGGGAGCCCATCCCAGTGGATACGAAGGTATGTGTAAGCCTGAGAATACTAGCTACAGGTACCTTTCAAAGGCCAACTGGGGATATCATGGGGATCTCACAGGCATCAGCACCCAGAGTACTTCACCAGTTCCTGGATGCAATGCTACCACATGCAAATGAGCACATATACTTCAGCTGAATGCATGAGGAGTTGGCCAGCAATATGCGTCTCTTCCAGCATGTGGCAGAATACCCAAAGATACTGGGTGCAATAGACTGCACGCACATACACATCAAGTCACCATCTGGTGAGCAGGGTAGGCGCTAAATAAACCACAAGGGATACTCCACCATCAACTGCCAGGTCATGTGCAATGCCCAGGGCATATTCATGGATGTGTGCGCTGGCAGCTCTGGAAGCTATCATGACTCCCACATCTGGCATGCCTCACAGCTGTATCAGGTACTTGCCAGGGAGGACATCCCATATGGCCACCTGGTGGGGGATGCTGGCTATGCACTGGAACCGTGGATGATGACTCCCATCAGAAATGTACACACACCCATGCAGGACCACCATAATGAGACACAGGCACAAACCAGAATCATCATAGAGAGTGTGTTTGGGATGCTTAAATCCCGGTTCTGTTGCTTGGACATATCTGGTGGAGCCTTGCAGTACTCTCCAGGCACGTGTGCCCACATCTTCATAATATGTGCCATGCTACACAATATGATCCTGTGGAAACAGCTGCAGCAGGGACAGAATGGTGAAGGCCCTCACAGCCCACCACCATTGCCAAGGGCCCCACAGGCACAGAGGTACTCAGACCACGAACACCCTGAGCCAGCCCCAGTAGGCAGACAGAGGTGTGCCTAGTATGCCTATGCCTTGGCAAGGAGGGAACGTATAACACACACACTGACAGTGTAGGTACCTAGGGACTGACACCTTTCTCCACCTGCACACACAGTAAAAATGGATGGCACACACACAAGACTACCTGTAAATTGTCATGTATAGGCAGTCTACTGTGTGCATCCAACATAGGCAGCCCTCAACTATTGCACACACAACTGCTGTTGGCACAAGGTAAGTCAACACCTGAACAGTAAATTAAGCTATCAGCATGTGCTGATACTGGATGTATAGGATCATAGGTAGGTACTTGGCTAACTGCCTGAGGGCATTCATAAGCCTAGCCAAAATGTGTCAGCTTTTGCCACCCCATTGATTCATTAACTGTCCCTCTGTGGAGCAGAGCCAATGGTGGGATCCCTGGGGTGTATCTACTGATCCCCATCCACTCTTCAAGGTTTCTCTTGAAGAGTGTTAGTGAGCGGCTCTGTATAATGTAATTAGGGATGTTGTTCCAAAGTATGGGGAGTTTCTGTGACAGGAATCCATCCCTCCAGCATCTTCCAGTTATTGTTGTGGCAAGGTTCAGCTCACTACAGTGTGTGGCTCACTGTGACATGGATTCCCATAGGTGGAGCATATCCATTAAGCCTGAGTTTGACATGGCTTTGTTGTTGGCCAGCAGAGATCATCTCTGAGTAAACGAGATGCCACTGAGTAAAGTAGGAGTTTATTCAGTCTGGCTGCATAGGACATATGTTTGAGGCCAGTAATCCTCTTGACGAGATGCATTCATGGACCTTCCAACTGTTGGATATGTCTTCTGAGGTACATCCCAAATGGATTATTATACTCTATGATGGGACTGATGAGTGATGAGTAAAGGGGCACTATAACCTCGGTATGTCTAGATGCGAACCCTTTAGTAATCAGATGGCCTACATAGAAGGATGTCATAACTACTTTGGTGATATGATTGTCAAAGGAGAGATCACTATCTACCTTAGTCCCCAGATATCCTGTTACTTCATCTGTATTAAAGTGGCTGCCACTTATGTGTTAATATGTGGGTGCTTAATATTCCACAATGGAATGACCATGCAGTTTGTGGCACTTAGCTGGAGGCCATGACTTTGACACCCTGTGTTGGTCTCTGTGAGGCCCCGTGAAGGATGTCTGTGTTAGCTGGACTGTCAAATATGGCTCCCAGTTTGTTGTCATTGCCAAACATGGTCTGCCGTAGTCCACCTGTGTTTGCCTGTACCTCTGAGAAGTATATGCCAAACAGTAGGGGTCCCAGGACTGAGTCCTGTGGGACACCAGTCATGACTGGTTAAGAGTTGGACCTGGAGACTGCTAGTCGTACCATGTGGGTTCTGTGTGTAAGCCTGTTGGCAACCCATCCTGTGATGTATGGGTGTATGTACAGGCTGGTGAGTTTATCAATAATACCTGAGTGAGGAATGGTGTCAAAAGCCTTGGCGAGGTCCAGGTAGTATGTGTGAACCACCTCTCCCCTCATCTAAGGTCTTGGTGACTGTCTGTAAGATGTCAAACAGGTTTAGTAGGCATGAATTGCACTCAATCAAGTTGACCTGGGTTGGGTCAAGTGTTTGGTGGTTACCAATGTCTTTGTTAATGAGTGCCATGAGGATGCGCTCCATAGCTTTGCAGACCAGGCTAGTCAGGCTTATGGGGTGGTAGCTACCATGGTCAGTTGTGTTTTCACCTTGGTGGAGTGGAATAACCATTGCCACGTGCCATTGTATAGGCATGTAGCCTGTGGAGAGGCTGAGGCTGAAAAGCTTAATTAGGTGGGGGGGGGTCAGTTTGTCTTGTAGTGTTTGCAAGATGCAGTCTGGGACACCATCTGCCTCCATTGATGCTGTGTCTTGCTGTTAGAGAGGGCCATTTCCACCTGTGTGTCTCTGATGTCTGGGATACTGTACTTTTCGGGTATTGTTGTGGGCTCTTTAGTGGGTGAAGTTTGCACTAAATGTATCTGCAAGGATGTTGGCAATATCAATAGGGTCAGTATATTTTGTGCTATATTGCACCGACACAGTGCAAATCTGTGTGTTACCACTTAGATCTTCATAGCTAAAGAAGGCTTTGTGGTTATCTTTCGAATCCTTGCCTACTTTCCTGCTGATGTTAGCCTTGAATGATTTCAAGAGGGACCTACGTTTCTTACTTATACTGGTCATGGATGTCTGCCCTTCTTGGGATTTGCTGTTTTTCTGGACTACTGTCCTACTTCTGTTGTATAGCCTGTTTATTGCAAGGGGTCCACCAGACTGGTGTCCTTGTCTAGGAGGAGTGAGTCTTGGTTTACCAGTGATGGCACGATCCATACATCCTTGTAGGTGCTTAGAGAGTGCATTTATAAATCTGTCTGTATCTTGAGCAGTGTTTTCCCTTAGCATGGGGGCTGCGAAACCCCCCACCCCTGTCTCTAGTAGTGTGAATTTAGCTGTAGGAAAAGTATACACTGTGGTATCCATGGGTGGGGGAGATGGTTGGGTGTGGAAACAGTGAATAGTACATGGTCAGATCTAAACAGTGACCGTTTTACCTCCGCTGTGGTGCACCTGTCACCCATGTTGGTGATTACCACTTCTAGTATGTTTCCACCCCTCGTTAGGGAGTTTACCATCTGATACAGGGCATATGAGGTGATAAGTTCCAGGAAGCGCTGGTCCTGGAAGTGAGTACTTGAGTAAGTTTCCCAGTTAATGGTAGGGTAGTTGACATCGACCAATACCGGGGTGTGCGGTAGGACTGTCATGTTTTCCGCTGTCTCCAGGTAGGTGGAGTGGTGGTCCTGGGTCATGGAGGGTAATCTGTTGCAGGCCACAGTTTGCATTGCAGTTGTGGCTGATGTTAGCTGCACATGGATGATCTCAGAGGTATCATGCTGCCCCACTAACCTGGTGGTGTAGGTATCCCTGATGAATATGGATACACCCCCTCCATGTCTGTGCCAGTCCATGTTCTGTGTCCAAAATGTGTGGTATGGGTTATAGTCTGGTAGTGCTGGTGTGCTCTCAGGAGCCTTAAAACAGGTCTCAGTTACTGCACAGATGTTGACGTCGTCCATACTGAGGAGTGCTGTGAATGCATGCATGTTGTGATCACATCCCCTGGTGTTGAGTAGCATAACCATTATTGATTCTGCTATTATGCTGTTTACGGAGGTGGAATTCACCTTTGAGACTTCCCTAAAAAAGGCACCATGGGGGTGCCAATAGCCTTGACCAGTATTCCAAAGCCTAAGGCTGACACGTAAGCCAGTATGGTAGTGTCGCATGCATGTTTCCCATCTGTGCTTACTTCTCATCTTTCCTGTAGGTAACCTACTGATAAGCAGTAGAAAGTCTTAAACTTATACAAGTCTTCTAGCTTCCAAGATAGGCTTTTGGAGTGATTAAGTATCAGTGTCCTGTATGTTCTTGCTGTACTTAATTGTTTTCTGACTATATGGTAATATTTCACTATATATTGTGATCTAAAATCTCTGTTTATTCACATATTATGGCTGTGATGGCCTGCACTTTAGAGGGTCATAGATAGGTAGTAGGCTATCTGCCCAAGGGCAATTAGAAGCATAGCTACAGTGTGTTGGCTTTCTCTGCACCATTGATGAAGTAAGGGAGCCTCTGTCAAGTATAGCCAATGAAGTGATTCCAGGCAGAGTTGCCGGAAGCTGTTGAAGACTCGGGTAGTGGAGGGTGATAGGGGCACTTAGTGATCTAAAGAGGGCATGTTAACATGAAGAATCAACACTGTTCAATTTCCCCAACAGGTCTTGCAGCTATAAAACTGGAGGGGCTCCCCCACCCCCTGGCTGTATAGTTCTGGGACACATGATCCCAGGGTGTGTCAGTGAGCGGCTATGCCTAATGTAGTTAGGAATGTAATTTATAGTCTTTCATTTCATTTGTTATATGTTTTTATTTCAAGAGTAAGTGAAGCTCAGTGGGTTTGGGTGCCTCTGCCCTTTGCTTAGCCTAGCTTACACAGAAATCATCTAAATAGGAAATAGGCTTAAGCAACATTAACGTCAATAGTGTAATGGTTACAGCATTTGCATAGTATCTGTGCATTCGAGGTTCAAATCCCAATTTAGTCAAGGATGTTTATCATGTTAAAAAGTATACCTTAACCACAGCTTGCATATATAGGTAGTATTCATCAGTATAATAAACATTTTAAACTCCCATATAAACCCATGTGTGCTGGAGAGTAAAGTCAACAGAGAATGTAATGTTATGTAAGCACAGAGTGAGATGTTACTTCACTGAAATGTATATATCCTGAGTAGTTAGCAGATGTGGCCGTGTTTGTGCGCACAGGTTATACATTTTAAAGTTTATTTAACTACATAACTGCTGCTTTAATGTCACACAAACGTCACACAAACACTTTTAAACATGCTTACAACTGCTTAAATGAGCCTTATTCTGTAGTAAAAAACATTTAAGGCATCGCAGGTGTTGAACCCTAGACCATGCACTCTATAGTCATGGGACTTACCACTAAGCCATCTAAGCTGTATACATGTTTCATGCTCTTTAGACTACACCTTATACTATAGGCATGCTACAGTACTGACCATAAATAGGACACTCACTTTGTGTGCATATGTACAGTACATTGTAATGTACTGTAGTTTGTGAATCAACATATACAAGTCTACATATGTATAACTGTTACAAATTAATACTAAATATATATATATATATATATATATATATATATATATATATATATATATATAGATATATATATATATATATATATACATACATGTTAGTGATGTCTGCACATTATATATATATATATATATATATATATATATATATATATATATATATATATATATAGATACACAGTTACATCTATAGCCATATCTATAAACACACTTCGTGACACAGAAGCAATCCAAAGGAATTAAAGTGTACACAAAACACATGCAGCTCTGGTATAACTATTATTATTAACCTAACTGGTTGTTGTGTATGTGGAGAGTGTGATGGGGGAGGAATGATGGGTAATGAAATCATGCATCAAGGAGAGCCTGGGTTGGATGTTCAATAAGTGGACTGGAGGTGTATACATGGAGTATGGGGACAATATAAAAAGGACACAAAACAAGAACCATTCTAATCCATAATACACCCTGTCATGTCACATTGCAACACCTAATTCCACAAACATATGAACATTAACCTGTGTCATACATATGTATACCAGCTGACTGTCACATTTGTTTTCAGTAGTGAGGAATGCCTGTAGTAAAATGTATATTCTAAACACCACAACATTTGTACATATCTCAGATGCCTTAGTGATAAAGTTAGTGACTGTGGTGTTCATGGTCCCGGGTGCAAGGGTTGTTAATTTATTCTGAGGACCAGAATAAGGGCTGTTGGATGCAGGTGGATTAAAGCACTTTTAAGCAGTTGTAAGTGGGTTTGCACAGGTTTGAGTGACGGTAAGCAGTGCTTAAACACGGTTAAATGGATAAGCGCTTGACAGGTTTAATCTTTGCTTAACGTCAAGCAGTCCACGGGCAAACCTGCTTACAACCGCTTAAATGTGCGTTATTCACACTTTCCCTACCAGTGCCTACTCTGAGAGGTAAAATAATAACCCCTTCCAGGATTAGAACCCGCAACCATGTACACCATCTTCAGAGTAAACTACCTCTAAGCTACCTGAGATGTACCTATGCCAGTTGTGTATTCAGACAGGTTAAAACACAAAAAGGAGGATTGTGTGGAAATAGGACAAACTGCCATGTACCCAATGAAAGGTGTATGCTATATATATATATATATATATATATATATATATATATATAGAGAGAGAGAGAGAGAGAGATATTGATGTATAGAGATATACATATATATGTAGATATATAGATAGGTTAAAACATCTACACATCTATGGAGGTACAGATAAACGTATGCAATAATATATATTATATACATATATCTATATACATATGCATATAGACACACACACACACACACACACACACACACACACACACACACACACACACACACACACACACACATCTATGGAGGTACAGATAAATGTATGCAATATATATTATATACCTATATCTATATACATATGCATATACATACACACATATATATATATATATATATATACATATATATATATATATATATATATATATATATATATGTATATATATATATATATATATGTATATATATATATATATATATATATAGATATATATATGGATGGATCTACTACTATTCACTGAAAGCACATTTCACTGAAACACATTTGACTGTGCACAATTTACTGAAAGCTCAATTCACTGAAAACACAATTCACTGAAACACATTTCACTGAAAGTTATATATGGCCTTTTCTCCACTGTAGTGCGACCCTGGAGTTAGTATATATAGTAAGGGGGGTGTGGGGGCATAGCCCCCACATATTTTAAGTATATATTATTTTTAGAGAACAGTAATATATTGCAATTGCAAGTATCCATGTATATAGTTCAAAATATTTAAAATATGTGGGAGGCTACACCCCACACACTTACCAATTTGGGGGGTGGTGCCCCCCACACCCTTCCTTACTATATATACTAACTCCAGGGTCGCATTACAGTGGGGAAAAAAACATATATAACTTTCAGTGAAATGTGTTTCAGTGAATTGTGTTTTCAGTGAAAAGTGCACACTAATTTGATTTTCAGTGAAATGTGCTTTCAGTGAATAGTAATAGACCCATATATATATATACATACATATATATATATATATATATATATATATATATATATATATATATATATATATATGTACACATACATAAATGCATGTGTGTATACAACATCTGAAGTGTTCATATCTGAGTATAACAGGGACCATAGCAATCACACATTCTGCCCCCCCCAAAACAATATGAACATAACATATGAAGAGTATATGCCAATACACTATTACAAATATGTTCTATGGACACAGTGACCAACACAACTACAATGACTGCAAATATCCATTACAGAAATACACAGACAGCTTTCATTTAGCAAAACTTTATTACATTCCGATGTATTGCCAAAAGGATTCATGGACTAACAGTACCTGCATGCTATACAGGAAGCATTTAACAGTGCCTTAATGAATCAGCCTGCAATTACCATAGTATTAGTCCACTAAGTTATAGGTGTTCACATAGGGAAAGAACCCCCACACACATATAGAAGATGTATAAAAGCAGTTCTTACACACCTGCATCTGCTATGTACACCCACCAACATCTCCCCCACACCCAAACTAATTACAACAATACATACTGTCATACCATAACCAATTATTCACCCACTGTACGACATCTGCTGAAACCTTAACATACCCGGACACAGACACAATAACATGGTCCTATGTGAAATAGTTGCTGTTATACAATGGAACAGCTGCTGATGTTACAGGGTTTGTTTGAACTATTCCCGTTTCAGAGGGTTGAAAAGTAATTACACCAGGAAGTGTTACCTGTTACTGATTATCAGCACAGTATGATACACATTAACACCAAACTAAAGATGTCTGGTAAGCACACTGTAAACCCCCTAACATTATATGCATAGCCATGCAGCCTTGAGCTGGTCAAACATCCTGGCCAGACTGAAACATATGCAGAAGTATTAGGTACAGACAAACCCTGCACAAGTAGCAATGTTCAGAAATATAACAGCAGTACTCACATTTAGACCAAATCCTCTAGGCATTACACACAATATATTAGTGTTTGTCTCCATACAGCTGTTGCAATAGATTTCAAACAACACTTCCAGGCTGTCTTCCTCACAAGTAAGGCAAAGGGACAATGCCCAAGTGGAGTACTCAATTATACTCCACTGTTGCCATGGTATTGGCTAAGGCAGTAGCTGCACAGCTGATGTGCATGTAATTAACTACTTAGGAACACTAATTGGTTATCAGGATAGCACATGTTACTGATCATTAACTATAAAAGGATGCCTTGTCACACATTTAAACCATCTGTATCTACCTGTAGAACAGTACAAAATACTGAAACACAAACCAAAAATGAGTAATATACCAGTCAATAACACCTACAATTACTAAGAAGGTATATATAACATTTAGTATGTCTATGTAGGTAGTACCTGTAAGAATTACAGTGTAATCAATGCATATAGTGGAAATAGCTATCTTGTAGTGATGTATTGTTGAGCAGTAGTAATGCTTGTAGTATTCTATGTGTGTACTGCTGTAGGTCACAAGGCAAACTCCTCATACACCACAAGGGATGATATATATGGGCTTGGAACTCACCAATTCTCTTCCAGCCACTGTCAGTGTCAGGGTTGGTCCAACAAGTATGTGCTATAACAGGGGATAGTATATGTCGATATATTGTAACAGTTGACATATGTATGGGTGTATAAGTAAGATGAACATGTCAAAGGTGGGCTTACTGTGCAAATATGGTTTGCATTGTGGGATATTGTGCCAATAACTGTGTAATGTACAGTATTTTAGGCAGATCTGTATTCCATTTTACATAGCATTTCTGTTATGTTATGCAAACATTAGTTATGTCTATTGGCAATTACAATACTCAATAACAGGATACATATGACTTGTATTCATCTGACAGTTTAGCAGCATGATAGCAAAGATAATTGGAAGAGCTAGGTAACTATCCATGCACATAACACATGTAATATCCACCTCTCTAGTATTGTTTGCAAGCAATAACAGCTGTGCATGTGTACATGTTATGCAAATGTGTAGTGACCCTTGTTACAGGGCTGGGCCAAATGGCTATGTGCACACCTACATAGAGTGGATATTGAGAGTAGAGACACACTGGTTGAACTTTCAGGTTTGTGTAGCCTAACCTCTCATTGCCAACCTAACAGCCGCTTGCAAATACTGTATGTAAGGTAGTGCACAGTACTGGTAATGAAACAGGTTGCATATCATCTTTAACTCCAGTGTAACATCTGCAGTAGGAGTGTAAGATGTAGGAGACTGCTGCCCATGTGTAATAGCTGCTTCATAGGTGATGGCTTACACTATCTGATTATATCCTGATCATGTTGATAGTGGCAGCAGAGTCTATTGATACATGACTCTGTTTGGGGAGTGGGTGTCTGTGCCCAACAGAGCTCATGGTTCTGGTGGATATGTGAGTATATACCCAGAAAAGGAAACAGACCTGTAGACACTTGCATCATCTGTAATCAACTATCAGGATGTGATGTGCTCCTCAGAGGAGGATTGCTGCTAAAGGTAGCTACTATGTTTCTGTAATAGCCAGTGTTGTCACATCCATAACACAAATAATTACTTGTGAGCATCACTGTCTAAAACATCTTCATAAGCAATAAGTACACTAAATACAGTACTTGGTACTTGTAGTACTGAATGCTCATACAGGCATGTCCACTAGTCAGCTACTGGTGTTTACTAATGTCAGCTTTGTGTATGTGGCCATCCTGGGGGAATGTAATCTCTATGCCATGTACACTGCCAAACCCACCTAACACCACACCCCACACATTGTCTGGGATGCAGCTACAGGGGTAAGCTGGAAGGCAGTCCAGTCTACAGCCATGACTGGACTGGACAGTCATGAGGTGTAGGTTAACACATGCATCTCATCATCACAACCAACACATACCCTTACCAGAACACAGTAAGGACACCCACACATACTACCAGAAATCACACACATTCACAGAGGCTTCTAAGTATCTGGCCAAGCAAGTGACCTCCCAAGCTGGAATAGACAGACAACAAAATACACAAACTGTATGACATAGTTTGCATAATTGTGCCACACCTCAGAACACGTGGCCAGAAACATGCCCAACAGTACTCATTTGTGAATGCAAACTCTAGCACTATGTTACACACCAAGCTATACGAGGGCAAACATACTGTCAGCTGCCTGTCTGCCATGATTAGCCACATACCCATACACTCAGACCACCTTTTGAACTATACACATGGCCCTGGCATATTCCATGTTGTTGTGCAGGACCTGTGATGCAGTAGCCTGGACTGCATGGAAACACACATGTAGGAACTGTCAGGTCTTGTAGCCCATGCAGGTATGTCCCAAGGCCTGGGTAGCATTCTGCCATTGGCCAGAATGATACTGCAGTACAGGGACAAAAGGATTGTATTCCACAATTGTCTAATGTACTGGTGCAATGCAAAGGGTATCCAGTATCTCTCTGCCTGGGATAACATGGTTGACAGACCATGATGCTTTGCCAGACAGGGCCTGCACCTGTCACCCCTGGGAATCTGGATACTGGCTAGGGCTCATGCTTCCCCTATAGTGCCTTCATCATGCAAAGTTCAAGTGAAAGTCCACTGCTGTAACAGGGACAGCCAAGCAATAAACTGCGGGTCTCGCTACTCAATGATACATTTCAGAAACTCAATATGGACTCACTTATGTCAATCCTTAACATGGAGAACATATCTGTGCAGTGACTGAGATATGGTTCAATGCTCCGAGAGCACACCTGCATGACCATGTTATAACACATACCTCACCTCTTGCCCATTATCCTTTATTGGAACACACGGGCCACAGGTGTGTCCATATTCCTGAAGGATATGTACACCCCCATGCTAGTTGCACTTGCATAACTTCAGATGCATTATGCTGAGCAACTACCTTTGTGCCAAAGTGGAATCCAAATTGCACCTTGCGACAGATCACCCACCATGCCTCAGAATTCCCAACTGTCATATTGTGCTGTAATGGGGAATATTAGGTTTGAGACAGAAAACCATAATAATGGCTACTCTCAACTATTCCATTATGAACTGGGAAGACCGCTCATGTACCAACACCTGCTCAATGCATGTTGGATTTCATCAACCCCAATGACCTGGATCACCATAGTCACACAAACAGGGCTAACAGTATGCTACACATAGTCAGTCTCCAAAGCCAATGTTATGCTTCTTAAGAGTGAAGTGGTGACTGTCATGGCACCCATGCAGATGGACAATGCATGTGCAAATGCTGAATCCTATACAAATGAACTTTAAGCACTCACATAAGTGCAGTGATTGTGCCATTGAAACAGAACCAAGATTCAACCAAACACAAACAAGAAGGCAAACTGGTGGTACCCTGCCTTAAAGTGTACCACAGAAGGTAGTAACTGTTGCAAGAGTGAACACACATGAGTGGAGGTGATCCCTGGTCAGCCTCAGTAAGATGCAGATACACCATATAAAACCACACAAAGCTACTGTGAAACTAATCAGCCACATATTATGAGGCCAACCACAGAGCATTCTATAGCTGTGTCATGAATCGTAATGGCAACAACAAGACCTGCCGTGCTTCACAGCACTATGGCATGGGAAGTACTGCACCTACAGAAATAGCACCTGTTCATCCAGATAGGGTCTTGGAGAACCTAAACCCACTCCCACCTCCCCAACAGGTACACATATTTATATATCCATGTACACTACAGAGCCCCTGTAATAACAACTATGCAGGTACAAGCTGCACTCTCTAAAGCCATACATACAGCTTTCATGGGACCTGTCAACATCCCAGGGTGTATCCTACAGAAATGTCAGAACAATTTGCTCTCCACATACACATCATGTTCAATCATAGCTTCATGTCAGGCTGTGTACACACTGAATGGTGCACAGCAACAGTTATCACACCCCACAAAGGGGAGACACCACTGATAATGGGAAATAGTGCACTACTACCCTGCTGAGTCTGGTCTGTAAGGCCATGAACTGTGATCAACTTATTTGATGTAGTCAGTACAGATGTAGATGACAGTAAGGTTGATTCACACAGCATATCATGACCTTGCCAGGTCTTAGGACACCATCACCCATACTGTGTTCCAGCTACACTCAGTAAACTAGGTGTATATTCCTATGTCACAGGAGTGGTTGGCAACTGGACTGCTGGCAGAACCAACACTACAGAAGGTGTCTGACTAATACACGCACATCAAACCAGTGCCAGCTACAGTAATACAGGGTTAATTCCTGGTACTCCCCTCTTTGTTATCTATACCACACAGACTAACACAGAAGGCATCTGCCTATTGATGTTTGCAAATGACTATGAACTAGGAGCAATAGTTGACTCAATGTGTGCTGCGGTCAACATACAGAAGGGCCTTTGTGGGTCGATGTGTGGTGTGTGATGTATGGCCACAATCTGACAGCTAAGTATTGCATTGTCATCCCCTATGTTAAAAACCCTGTACCCATGAACTACCACCTAGGCAGCGGTCAACATAATGGAAACTGTGTGTGTATGGGATGCAGCTGGACAGTAGTCTTTCCTTTGATAGTTACTTCACCACACCAGACAGGTAGTCATACATGGCACCCCTAATCATGACAGGGTGCCATCCATGAATATAGAGATCATTGTTCAGCCATACTCAACACTCAAGTGACCCATAATAGATCACATATCTCCTTTAAGGGTTATTGGCCATGTTCAGATGGCCTACACTGGCCTTCCCAATCCCTAGCTCCACTATGTAGCATGATGCCTACCCTGAATAAAGCCATGTCCAACCCAGAGATGTTGGACATGCTACACTTACACATCCTGATTTCAAATAAACACATACTTCATGGACATCCACCTTTCTAGTACAAGGATCACAACATGCCTGACAGATCTCTGTCCCATACACTTTACATACTCCTGCCATACTATGCATCCCTGTCCAGCAAAGCTGCACATTGCCCCTCTTTGTGACATGGTGTGAGGACCACATGGCAAATATATCAGTAACCCTGTGGATCAGTTCTGTGGCACTGCTTGAACTGGCCACTGAAACTTACCTGTCTGTTGGCTACAGCTAGGTAACCTTTCAGCCTAGGCTCATAAATGGCCCAGGGCATATAGCCTACTAGTTCACTATGACCATACATGCTATAGTTGATATCCAACCCTGCAAATACCATCAGGCTAGCCATTGTCCCATGTGTTTCACATGTGCAACACAGGTAATACATGGCAGGATGCTAAACAGCTGTACAGTGCCATGTAGATGTATATGGCAAAACACATACATGTAAAACTTTCTGTGAGCAAGTCTGCAGGGTCACAGGTCATGTCCCTTAAGGCTGTGTATGACTATATATGTGACATATACACAGCATTAAGGTCTATTGCATTAATGTGAACACATCCAGGCATGTGCTGATAGGTAAAGACACCAGTACAGGCAAACAGACATGCCCACATCAAGACATCCACATGGAGTATGAGCAATGTCATCACTTGACACACACATATATGGTGATAACATCAAATCACCAGTAAGTGTCAAATGTGTGTGAGTTAAACATGTCAGTGGTGTTAGTGTCATGTAGATTTGCAAAGACATATTTGTAATCTTAATAAATGTGATACACATGTATGTTCAGCTGTACTTCTGTACTTCTCTGTGAGTTACTGTGACCTGTCTCCATCATTATGTCTTCCAGGTATGCTGCATGCCAGGCTGCCACCATACACCCGCTTGGAGGATGAGGTCCTCATCCCATACCTCCTCGACAACCATGTAACACTCTTCAGCCATGTGCCACAGGATGCACAGCAGCGGGATGCCCAGTGGGAGGAACTCTGCAGGAGGGTAAATGATGTTGGCAGCCACAATTGCACCTATCAGCAGGTGCGCCGACACTGCATGGACCTCATAAGATGGGCAAAACAGCATGCTAATGCAATCACCAGGGAACAAGGTGCAACAGGTGGGGGGCCACTCACCCAGCCCCCACTCACATGTACCGAGGAGCTACTGGCCAACCTGGGGACACCTGCAGACCTCCATCCACAAGCTTTAGCTGGTATTGTGGAGGTGGGTGTCTCTCAACCACCGAGCCTGGAGTTGCCTGGTAAGTCACTACTGCACATATAACACAACTATATTTCATATAGTTACATGTGTTACTGTACAATATGTAATGTAACATCATATGCAAGGCATGTATGCACACATGCCACATACTATAGTCTGCTACTCTATGTATGCACAGATGTGCATACTCCATAGTATAGTCTATTGTACTGGCTTATGTGCTAACATGGACATTGCACCCTGTAGCTATCACACAGGTGTGGATAATGATCTTACTGCTGTGACACTCCTATTTAGGTACCTCTGGCATTTTGCAGTGACACCAGCCTGTTGCAGGTGAGATTGTTATTTACCAGGCTTGATAATGCACAGATCATATTAATTGCATGCTATCTGCCATGTGGCCATTTAACACATGTACACATAATGTATGGTGGTCCTGTTAATATACACTGGTCAGACCTGCAATGCATCACAGTGGTTACCCATGTGGAATGATTGAAGACTATATGAAACACCTACACTAAACCTTACAAACTGTCATTGCCAGATGTGTGGACAGCTGTGAATACAATGGTGGAGGTGTGGTTCACTGTAGGGACAGGTACTACAGATCAGCATTACACATGTGGGGAATACAAACAGTACTATACAGAGAGCATATGTGTGCACACACTCTAAATGTGTTGGAGCTGGAGTATGACCAGCCCACAGGATTCACCCTTGTGGATTATACCCATGCTATGAATGTCACACAATGTCATGTGCTATCTGACATGTCCATGACATGTAGTGGGCTGACTGCAACACTGCTCAACTATCCTGCAAAACATGATATCTCACATCCCAAACATACCACCCTTTGTCTGCATAACCCTGTCCTCAGTGGAGCATATGACATCTATGGGTGTATGTCATATGGGATAACACTGACATGTGACATAGATGCCCATCACAACCATTGGACAAAACATGTGTACACATGGCCATGGAGGATGGCCAGAGACATGAAGCAACACACACAGTAGAAGTGATGTACATGTGTGTACACCCTGTTGTACATTGGCTCAACACAATACAACTATGGCCTTTGTGTAATGGTGATATTGCAGATGTGAAACACTAAACATCATACAGGCCTGTGCACAGCTTGTGTAGGCATGACATCAAAACCACCACATAACATGTCTTGAACATCTTGAGTGTGTCACGACATGAAAGCATTCACCTATACAGTATCCAAATACATACATGTGTTGCACAACATACACATACAACCACAGCAGGCCACAGATACAGTACATTCACCTTGCTGGTGTCAGACATCACTGTCATGCTTGCTCCTCATGTGTGTGAGGTACACAGATGGCATGTGGGACATGGAGTACTGCTAAGTTAGCCATGTCTGGGCATAGTTGCCAGGCATCAGTAATATGGTTGCAGATGTGCAGGGGTGTCATCTGTATACCCTACAGTGACCTGTGTCACACATTCCACATTAGGGTTTAGTGTGTATACACCTCAGTGACGTGGGTCACATTCCACATTAGATATGTATTGTATCTGAACACAGTCATGGCTATGAACTGTGTCTGTAACTCACACTGTATAGCAATAGTGAAGCCACATGATGCCCTGCAATGGCTATGCACATCAGCTCAATGTGCAGTATGTCACTGCATATTTGTAGGGTGGACTGACAACATTGCATCAGCTGAAGGTCCATGTTAGTATAACACGTCCCTGCATTGGGACACCATTACCTTACTGTATATTTGAAAGGACACCATTGTGTTACACATGTATGCATGTCATTCAACACGTCAGCAGAAGACATGTCATACTACATGTGATTGGCAAGGTCATATGCCACACATCAGGCTGGTGTACTGTTAACCTGTGCTGGTCTGTGGCACCATTGCAAAGTAGGGACAGCCATGTCAAACATGTGTGTACAGCCACATGCACATTGTCTGTAGACTCAGCTCAGGGGTAGGCAGAATAATGTTGAACAGACATGCACTGCTTTGGGGAGATATGCAAGCTAGGGCTCAGGCAAACATAGTATTCACTCCACATACCCTTCTGCACATGTCCTCCTCACACATAGGGGCAGTGGCCAACACAAAGCATCAGTGGCAGATGTACAAAGGTCAGCGATGGTCTGTTAACATGTGGGGTATGTTGCACAAAACATGGCAGTGTGGTGCAATGGTGCATAGTGCATGCATTGTGTTGCAGGTATGGGGCATAAGCTACTAACACAAATGGTGCAACACAGGGATGTATGCTAACTACTACTATAAATGTGTAAGGTGCATGCCTTCTGCTATAACACATGCATGCTGTTGTGTGCAACTCAGGGATGTATGATAACTACCACTATAATTGTCTAAGCTGAATGCCATCTGCCATATCACATGCATGTTGCATGCCGTTGGGTGCCATAGCATGTGTCTGTCTGTGTGTCTGTCTGTGTGTCTGTCTGTGTGTCTGTCTGTGTGTCTGT
Organism: Protopterus annectens; assembly: GCF_019279795.1. Lineage (NCBI taxonomy): Eukaryota > Metazoa > Chordata > Ceratodontiformes > Protopteridae > Protopterus > Protopterus annectens. The sequence continues at coordinate 885,806,209 of NC_056745.1, forward strand.
GTGTGTGTGTGTGTCTGTCTGTGTGTGTGTCTGTGTGTGTGCTGTGCTGTATAACTTGTAATGTACAGTTCTTGTCTGCCCCCACAGGTGTTGATGTAGGTGCATTGCCCTCCTGCAGTCCACCTGATGTTAGTGTCCCCACAGACTCTAGCAGTGATGATGAAAGTATGATTGAGGCACAGGCAGGGTTGTCAGGGGCTGAATCTGTGCCATTGGTTGCCATTCCACCTGTATCCCCTCATCCCCGCACACAGTTCTCCTGCCTACACATACCCCATCACCAGTGGCCATAGAGGAAGGACAGTTGGCAGATGGTAGCATGGAACAGGGAAGTGTGGAGACTATGGAAGGTGTGCCTGCACACCATGATCCCAGCCAACTGACTGGTGATGTCCCACACAGGCATGTGCCCAGTGCTGCTCATAGGAGGACCACTGGCCAACATGCCCCTGCAAGACAAAGCACATCAGCTGGTGTCACCAGACGCATGTTTCAGGCTGTAATGGAGGCACAGGCATGTGCTGAATGGCACAACAGAGAAGGTCTGAGGCTTCAGAGGGCTGCTGTCCATTCTTTAACTGACAACATCCAGGCAATTGCAAATGCTCACCATCATCTTGCAGATGTCTTGGATAGATGATTGGGTGACATGGTGGGAGTCCTTGACCATGGCATGTCAATCCTCGAGCATGGAATGTCTGTGCTGGAACATCTGGTGGGAGTGAGGCATCGGGCATGTGGATGTAGGCCAGCTACATCACCTGTTGAAGGTCTACGTGAACATGCTACTTCACATGCCCGCTCCCATAGTGGTGGTAGCAGCAGCAGTGCAGCTGGTGCTGTGCTGTCCACACCAGGACACAGCAGGCCACGTGCACATGGTCCTGGATGGTCCCAACAGGGACACAGTTCCAGTGGACATGTGTCATCAGACAGTACCCAATCTGGACCTCTGCCTGGTAGTGCCCATGCAACCCCTGGCAGGCGCAGGTCACGTGGCCATGGCCGGACACCGTGAACTGTGGAACCTGCCCTGTACAGTCTGCAGCTGTCAATAATACCCCAGTGTAGGCCAGCCACATGCCAGACCTGTGTGCATACATACACACACACACACCAGAAACAAATGTAGGGCACCTCAACACACACACGCATAACATCCACACATGCCCAATGATATCAAAGGCCCTAACCCACACACATGATGTCATCCAATGGTGCAGCCTAGGCCTCTGGCAAACATTATCACCCTGTGCATATGATGATGCCTGTGCCGCATCCCTGTCATCCACATCATCGGTGCAGGGACATGCTCATATGGTCTGATGCACAGGGTGAACATACTAGGAAGACAATTGTAGATTAATATTGTTGAGTAGTGTTTGACAGGCAATGGACATACCATGTAGTACAGTTTTAGAATGCATTTGGTACGTTTGACAGTATGTATCATGTGTAACAGTAACTGCATGTTGATCTTGATGTTCTGCCTTCCTCTTTCAGGTGTAATTGCATGTGCCGGGGGATGTCAGTGTTTGCGGTTAGTGTCCCATATGTAAATGTTGACTACTCACAGGTCTGTATGACAATACCTGCATGCACTTTGTAGCTTCCACATCACAGTTTTAATCTCCCAAGTTTCAATTATGTTTACTGATCTAATGATCCAAGAGCATGATAGCTGTGTAGTAAGCTACTGTGTTCAGAGCCATCACATCCATAGTGGGTGACATCACAGGTATAGTTACCTGGAGCGGGAGGAGGTAAAAGAGTGGTATAGCAGATGACAAGGGTAAAGGCCAGTGGAAAAAGTGGCTTCTCATTGGGAAGCAGTAATACCCACTCTCATGACAGGATGCAAACACAGACACACACTCAGGGATTCACAGACACAGTAACACACCCACACACTCAGGGATTCACAGACACAGTAACACACCCACACACTCAGGGATTCACAGACAGTAACACACACACACACACACACACACACACACACACACACACACACACACACACACACACACACACACACACAGTTGCCAGTGTTGGGATGAGAACCCCTGCCTATGTGCAAATCATCATTATAGTACTATGCAATTACAAGACATGCCACAGAGATTACACATGTACAGGTAGTCAGAATGGCCTAAGATCGAGGACATCAACAGGGATACTAGATTGCAGTGAGTGAATGTGGGGTGGGGGGTTCATCAGTCGGCTATGTAACAACAAGCCTCACCCCAGGGTGTACATGTTTACAGGCAGTTAGAATGCCCTTCTAAGATTGATGACATCAACAGGGATACTAGATTGCATTGAGTGGATGGGGAGGGGCCTTAACATTTCACTATGGTAAAATACAGCCTCACACCAGGGACCGGACAGCCATACATACACACACACACACACACACACACACACACACACACACACACACACACACACACACACACACACACACTGTGGCATTCACAAAGATATACACCTATGTCACACACATACAGACACTTGACATGTGTGAGATTCAACCACCTGCCTATGCCTTTCTTTCTACACTTCACTCTGTACTGATGTCTACCACAGTGTTCAGGAGAGTGAAAAACATTTGGGATGTATTCCCCACCATACGTGACATATATGGACACACACACACACACATGCCAGTACTGTGAATCAAACACCTGCCTATCTCATGATAGGTATTACAGAGTTACAGCACTATTGCACATGCTACAAAGCATACTGACTCTTTCCTTTGCCACCTGTGCTGATATATGCACAATATATGCACAGGGGAGGTGTTACTGTTACAGGTGTCAAGAGGTTTGCCTTCAGTGTCACCCTTACTGCATTCTATGTTGTGTGTCTTCCACTTCAATTAACAGAACCATAGCATAGCAGTTACACAGGTTATTGTAGGAATGGTTGTAACACACCTGTGAGCTGTCCTCAGTAATCATTCATCTGCAAAGTAGCCCCACCACTTAGTAGTCATGTCCAAACATCTGTCCATACCTAAAGTACAGCTTACTGTACTTTGAGCATATCACCATATACAGTTGGCAATGTTGAGGCTGCATTGCAACAGCATGATGTACTAAGACAACAGTCACCTTCAAACATCAGACACTGCACATGCATGGAATCTAAACACACATCAATACATGTACACATATGCAGTCTCCATCAGTAAGTGGACTAGCAGGTCAAGATGATATATTCCACACCTTCCCACACATGTGTGAAACCTAGCCGAGCATTACACCATAATGGATGTTGTATTCATGTACTGGTAGGACACACAACCACCTTCACTGAGTAGCCAAGTGTACATTCATGCCAACAGCACATATCAGCAAGACACACACACAGCAATATTCCATGTCATGATCCCACAAACTGTTACTTGACAGTTCCACGGTGAAGCCAGGGCACTGTAATGGTCAACAGTGAGCACTTCATATATGCCACACACACCTCATGATTACTGGAAGAGTGCCAGCAATGTGCTCTGTTTGAGCTAGGCATTACACTCATTCAAGCATGTGCAAGGTCTGTGGCTTGTAAACATCTCACCCCAGCATGTTCTGGCTATTGTGGTAATAAGGTTAATGTCCAGACAGCACACAGCATGCATGGCTTGCAATTGTTGACATGGGGTATATGTAGGAGCTGTGGGCACACATGGCTGTACATGTCATGGACATATCACCTGTAACTACTCAGGAACATACAGAGCATAGCTGTATTTCCCTGAGTCTGTCAATACAGGCCATGTGTGTAGGTCCTATGATCCTGTTATTTGGGTATGTTTGTAGGCATTGCATTAGGTGGACATGTCTAATGACATACATGCCACATGGGTTGTTGTATGATATGATAGGTGTCATGGGTGACCAGTAGAGAGGGAATATTACCTCTGTCAACATAGATATCAAACCTTATGTACTGTTATCATTCAGCAGCCATGGACCTATCTGCCATGTGCATGTGTGTAATGAATGTAGCCACCTGTATGTAGAAAGGACAACAACAGCTATGGTATTTTCATTTATGTTGTATGAGTGTGGGATGTACATATCCAGGGCAGGTACATTTAGGTCATATCCAACCATGAGGGTGTTGTTTACTGGTGTACAGCAACAGTCGACTGTGTTAATGCTGACAACATCCGAGGGACCCTGGTATGTGTACAACTGACCTGGTTACAAACAGTGGTATAATTGCATTGCATAACACATTATGCAACTGTGGCAGTACATGGGTACTTTGCACAGTTGATGTAGGGCTAGGTACAGTCCACCAATCAAAGGTTATTTGGTGTTCTACCATACTATGTCATACCACATGTATGGATGTGTGTTGGTAGTCTGAGGACATGGTGGTGGATGTATGAGGATACACCCTAGAATGCAGCTTTTGCCATGGTCACCTGTACCTGACTCATCTGTGATGACTTATGTCAGAGTAGTGGTCTTTACTTGTGAGTAGCCTTTATGAATATGTGGACACCACCACCTGGAATGGTCCATACCAGTGTTATGGCCCACATGTCTGGATCTGAGTTATATGGTGGTAGTGCAATTGTGCACTACAGAGCCTTCAGCCAGGTGTTCCTCACTGCACAGATGTCAGTATTCCCCATTGTAGGTTCTACATTGAGCAAATGGATTATGAAAGCCACACATCTAGCACTGGTTAGCATAAGCATCCAATGCAATTGTCTTGTAGGTGTCAGGGTGTTACTTCTGTGTTTAGGACTTTTGCCTTGGAATGCCACTATATGGGTAAATGCGACCTAGGTATTATCCACACTCCCTTGAATCATGGATGCATGTGCTGTGTGACAAAGGCTTGTCTTTCAGTCATGACATCCCAGAATGACAGACACTGGACAACCTCATAATTACAGCAGGACATTGGCTCATTGTTTTGGTCAAGCAGTTGCCACTCATACCATGACATCACTGTGAGTGGCAGTAATGTGGTTGGTATCAAATGCTACATCTAAGGTGACGGACACCAGCAGATGTTGTGTATATGACCAATGTCAGATATACTTAGTGTAGCAGTCCTGCTAATAATGACAACTACTAACACAGCCGAGAGAGAGGTCATCTTGACACCTGCACCTCAGTACCATTAGACAATGGGGCTCACATATTATGCTTGCACATGCCACTGTTCCAAGTATAATGCCACTGTCCACAACCTGCTATCAATGTATGCCTTTCAGGGCAGCAATGTGTGTGACACATGCTGTAGTTAGCATCCACCTGTGTGTCCCAGTTAACCTATTGTCTGTCACTTCCACACATGCATGATTGTGTATACTTCACATATATATGTCAGTACTTCATGTACATGTATGCATGTGTATCACACAGCACAGACACAGATATATCATTTACGGGCCACATACAGGTATCTGGTAGTAAACCTGTATGATGTGCATATATACTGACAGTTAAGATGTACATAGCTGTAAACCTGTGTGTTTACAATAGGGGTCCATTACAATGTGTTCTGTACATGTAAGTGTATGAGCATGCACACTGTGGCCTTCCATGGTTAGAATCAGAGTGCATCCCAAACAGCCCTGTGCTACTGAGTGTATGAGCATACCCACTGCCACCTTGTGTAATTTGAGTCAGTGCATCTGAACAAGCCCTTTGTTTCTAAGTGTATGAGCATGCCCAGTATAACCTTGTGTAGTTGTAGTCATAGTGCATCCCAAACGGCCCTGTGCTACTAAGTGTATGAGCATGCCCACTGTCACCTTGTGTAATTGGAGTCAATGCATCCAAACAAGTCCTGTGATTCTATGTGTATGAGCATGACCACTGTAACCCTGTATAGTGATAGTAGTTGTCCATTCCACAGATGGGCATACTCCAGTTCAGGGCTTGTTGTGCTACAACTATACCTCTCAGGCCTACCTATGTCTTACCTGCAGATGATGTGTCATGTTTGTGCATACAGGTTGTAATGGACTCCTACTTTAAACACACAGGTTTACAGCTATGTACATCTTAACTGTCAGTATCCCTGTTGTTGTCCTCACTCTTAGAAGGGCATTCTGACTGCCTTGAAATGTGTAATCTCTGTGGTGTGTCTCATAACTGTGTAGTACTGTAATAGTGATCTGTAGATAGGCAGGAGTTCTGATCCCACCACTGGCAACTGTGTGTGTGTGTGTGTGTGTGTGTGTGTGTGTGTGTGTGTGTGTGTCAGCAAATGGCTGAGTGTGGTTGTGTGTGTGTATTTGTGTCTGCATCCTGTCATGACAGTGGGTTTTGCTGCTTTCCAAAGAGAAACCACCTTTTGCACTGGCCTTTATCCTTGTCATCTGCTAAACCACCCTTTTCCCCCACCCCACTGCAAGTAATCAGTCCTGTGATGTCACCCAGCTCAGAAGCAGAATCAGAGTAAGTGTAATTGTATGGTGTCTGTGGCACATACCCCAACTGCATACCACTCTACTAGTTACCTTTACATAGGCAAGACGTGTATGCACAATACTGGCAAGTGTGTGTGTGTTTGTGTGTGTGTGTGTGTGACTACCCTGTAGCCAGGCATACACATGTGTTATGTCTTTTAACATGCTGCACACCATGGTAGTCATCTGTGGTGAGTGGAGTCTACAAATTATTACATAGTTAGGAATAGAAAAGAATAGACAGTCAAGAATGACTACAGTTGGGTATGTTGTTTTCCTGTGCCACTGTCGAGCAGTGACACAGAAGTGGTCACTGGGGTGTATGTCCATACCCATCATTCCCCCACCCAAACTCCACAATCCCCAGGGTATATTTCCTTAGCCATCATTCCCCACCCCAAACTCCACATACACAACAACCATCCCTTCTCTGGTGAACTGATTATGATTTAAATGTTATAAAACAAGAGATGCCTCTGTTTTGTGTACACATCAGTTCCTTTGGATCCCTTCTGTGTCACAAAGGGTGTTCAGACATGTGTATATATATATATATATATATATATATATATATATATATATATATATATATATATATATATATATACAGTTGTACAGATGTAGACTTGTCTATGTTGTTTCACAGAGTACAGTACATTCAAGGGTACTGTACATATGTACACAAAGTGACTGTCCCATTTGTTTTCAGTACTGTGGAATACCTGTAGTAAGATGTGTATTATAAAAACCATGAAACATGTATACAACCCAGATGGCTTAGTGGTAAGTCCAGTGACCTCAGTGTGCATGGTCCAGGGTTCAAGACCTGCAAGGCTTGTTGATAATGTCATTTAGGACTGAATAAGACACTTTTATGCAGTTGTAAGCGGGTGTAAATGTGTTTTCATGACAGTAAGCAGTGGGTACACACAGGTACAAGACATGTACAACTCGCAGTACACTTGAAATGCCCTTCTTTGGCAATCCTGCTGATGTCACCCACCTAGAAATACACCTCTGGGACTGCTGTAACCCAGTAATCTCTGTAGTGTGTCCTGTAACTGCAGAATGCTGTAGTGTGATAAACTAGTTTGGTAGGTGTTCTAATCCCAGACATGCTAACTGTGTGTGTCTGTCTGCCTGAGAAGGGAACAATGCTTTTTAGAGTATGCACACTCCTTACGATTCACATACTCACCTTTGGCAATCCTGCTGATGTCACCCACCTAGGAATACACCTCTGTGACTGCTGTAACCCAGTAATCTCTGTAGCATGTCCTGTAACTGCATAATGCTGTAGTGTGATAAACTAGTTTGGTAGGTGTTCTAATCCCAGACATGCTAACTGTGTGTGTGTGTGTGTGTGTGTGTGTGTGTGTGTGTGTGTGTGTGTGTGTGTGTGTGTGTGTGTGCCTGAGAAGGGAACAATGCTTTTTAGAGTATGCACACTCCTTACAATTCACATACTCACCTTTGGCAACTCTGCTGATGTCACCCACCTAGAAATACACCTCTGGGACTGCTGTAACCCAGTAATCTCTGTAGCGCATCCTGTAACTGCGTACCGCTGGAGTGTGATTTAGAACTGTGGTAGGGATCCATCCACAATCATGGCAGTTATGTATGTTTTCTGTGTGTTTCAATGTCTGTGTAGGGAGCAATGCATTATACCCTACTCACTTGCAGGACATTTACAATGCCCTACTTTGGTACTCCTGCTGATGTCATACCCTGTAAAATACACCTCTGGGGAACAAGTTCCCTAGTAATCCTCGTGGTGTGTCCTATAACATCTCCATGCAGTAGTGTGATATAGATCTTGGTCATGGGTTCTATACCCACACATGTCAGCTATGGACGTGTTGTGTGTGTCTCACTGTCTGTTTTGTGAGCAATGCATTTTGGGCTACTCACTTGCAGGAAATCTGAAATGCCCTACTTTGGTAAACCTGCTGATGTCATTCCTTGTGAAATACACCGTTGGGGATGGAGTAGCCTAGTAATCTCTGTAGCGCTTGCTATAACTGTGTAATGCTGTAGTGTGATAAACTAGTTAGGTAGGAGTTCTATTCCAAGACATGGCAGGTGTGTTTATGTGTGTTTGACAGTCCGAGCGTGTATGGAGGTGGCTGTGAATGTCTAACCACTGGACATGTTGAGGAGTGGGTTTTGTAGTTTTCCTATATGGTGGTCATATTATATATCACAATGTCCACCTCATGAGGTTTACAGATTTTAATCAGCCAAGAGACTGGGTTAGCAAGCTATACCCCTACATCTGGCAAAAGGCCTGGTGAACACAGTAAGCAACCCCTACTATTACCCAGACTACAGTCTGAACCCATGTTTCATACACAAACACACTTGCCTAGAATATCCCGCTTTGTTGCTAGTACCCTGCACATTGTTGACAGATAGTAGGCATGGTGTGATTGCAGTGGGCCGCAGAGAGCATGGCATCCTGTCCAACAGTACAATAGGCACATAATTGTGGACAATGCATCTTTACTATGTTCCCCACTGGACGCCTGCAACATATGTGGTGCCATCAAATGTGATCCTCAAAGGACATACAATGCCTTACACATATGCTCTGTATGAACAGATGCCACTGACACCAGGGAATGCCTGTATCATGCTATCATTGCAGGTGCAGGGTCAACCTGCTGTCTATTGGCAGGTCCTGCCACACCAGGTCAGTATTGGCACAGGCCAGTATTGGCACATCTGATGATAACAGTCAGTGTACACAACATGTGCCAGGCAAACCAGGTACACTTAAACATGTCACTGTATATTATTGTGGGACATGCATCTACCAAACACAAACATGGCATGCATTGCAAAGCAATGGCCACACACAAAGGGAACCAGGATGACAGGGCAGGTCATACAATACCCATCTGTGTGGGACATTGCAGGCACTACACCCCTGAACCACACTGCAGACTATTGTCAGGTGGCCTGATGCCAAGGATTACCCCTCACCCAGCCTTGTACAGCCATCTTGCACAACCAACCACTACACACCCATGAAGCAATGCACACATGCATGTCAGTACTGGCACCTTGTGTCTGCGTGTGGGGTATGATGGTCCCAAACACAGTCACACCCAGTATAACTCCCTTTGGCATACTGACTGATGTCAGACACCTTCACATGCCCTAGCCCATAGAACCTCAGGATATCCCCTGTGGTGCATGTAACACCTGTGCATTACTGCAGTGTGGCAAATGTAGTAGTTAGGAAGTATATTTGTGAGCCTGCCAAAGTGTGCCAATGTGTCTGAGTCCCTTAGAGAGTGTGGTTGTGTTGACAATGACATCTGTTCATGTAGACAGCCATATGTGCTACACCTAATCTATGTCTACTATATCTCTGTTGCAGATGTCGCTCACCAGCACACATATATGTTTTTACGGCACACCAACATGTCAGCTATGTGGCACATGGAGTAACTGCATGCACTTGTAATAGTAATGGCTAGTCAGTCAGGGGTTTGAACCCCTGTACTGGTAGGTGTGTGAGAGAAGATGCTTAGGTTTTAGTCTCCCAGCCCTTCTCTGATGTACTTTGCCTCTGTCTGTCCCTCCCACACACTCTCTGGTGGATGTGGAGATGTACACCTGCTCAGCAGTAGCTTGTGTTTTGTAAGTGATGGTCATGATCAGGTGATGGCCTCTGCACCTATTGCAGTCCTCCTCTAGCTGATTGCATGTGGAACAGCTGTGGTGACATTACCATAGTCAATTACATGGAAACACAGTACAATATCTAGGAACATCATGTTGGTGTTTGCCCATGACAGTCGTTGTGAGTGGAACCTGGATCTGGTGTTTGGTAAACAGCATCACAGATGAAATCTGGATATTCCTCAAACAACATACACTGTGGAAAATAGCCTAAAGACAGGACAGTGATGTGCCAGACATGACTACAGCATGTAAGTGTAGCTATGCTTCATTCAGACTACTGCCAGTTTAACAGGTTGTGTATGGTAATGGCTAGTCTGCATGTTTTAATAACTGACAACACAGTGCTCTGTTTGTGAGTAAACCCCCATCTGTAGGGTCATCTGTGGACTGGTCAGTGTGTGGAACCATTTTCTTGTGTTACTCACAGAACACACATCTGTGAACTGCAGAAGCATAGTGTGAAGATTGCAGTCAATACACGGTGACAGTGATGAGAGTTACTGACATCGCATCCCTGATTGGACATACTTCACATGAAACAGTGGTATGACAGTCACTGGCTGAGGTTATCACAGTGACATGCCAATAATGGGCCACTGTTCATAGCTGCAGTCACAAGTCATCTACGCTTTGGACAGATGTCATGCAGTATATATGCATATGTTGTGCTCCCTCTGCAAATGTATGACATCTGTTGTCTTAGGTTAATGGTAATATCTATGCATGCTGTTATAAGTAATCCCGAATGCTGTTGAGTATTACTAAGCCTTATCTATGTTAAAAGTGCAACACCATAGGCTGTATGGGATTGCAGGTCCTGGCAGAACCACCTGTCCCACTTCAGCTGGCCATGGCACTGGGCACCAGCACGTCTGGGGCTCAGCCTTGGACCTCCACTTCTGTTGGCTCTGCACCACCTTCGGGTGGAACCGCCACTGAGGATGGGGCTTGTCCCCCCTGGGAGCAGGTCCAGACAGGAACTTGTCAGCCATTGTATGGTCCAGGCCGTGGTGTGTAGGGAGCTCAATAAGGGGTTTTGAGGTCAGTTATGCCAGCTCGAGGACAGAGTGGCACAATTAGAGGGTGAGCCTGCCTCTCCTAGACAGCTCCCAGCACAGCCACCTTTGGGGCTGTGAAGGTGCAGTGGTGGCTGCCCATGGGTGGGGACCTCTGTCCCACTGTTTCCATTTGGGGGCTCATGGCCTTGTGTCTGCCAAACACCCCTCCCCGTCCAAGGTGTCCCCCCTACATGTGTCATATACCACCCCTGTATTCTGTCTTGTCTGTCTTCCTACCCAACCTATCCTCCACGAGCATACCTACTCTCCTTCCCCAACATCCCACTCTCACCTTACAAAAACGGAAACAAAAGGCCAATCTGTTCCCAGAATGACTTTTGCCCCAGACATAGCTGTCCATTTCACACATGTGCCCACTGGACACATGTAACCTTTTTAATTTGCATCACAACATACTACTGTTGTCCTCACCCCTCTCTCAGGCACATGACTCCTAAAGGTTCCTGGTACACGTGATGCAGACGACCCCAGTGTACACACAACACTACCGGTCCCTCTATGGTTAACCCATTTAACTTTTTAATGCTGATGATGTTGCACACAACACCTTGCAAGAGTACTGTTCTCACATTATGATTGGACAGGAACTGTTTTGTTAATGTAAATAAAATGCTCAAAGTAATGTATTTGGGCAATGCACAAATGTCTGCACATATTAATGACACATGTCTGTCTGAGGGAGTCTTGATATTACATAGGACAACTCCACTACATAATACAAGAGTTGCAGGTGTTTTCCTTTTCATTCTTTTTTAATGCTTTGTTGTCACATGGTTTGTTCTTGATATATCTATATATATCTATATCTATGGATGTAGATATATCTGGATATAAACACACACACATACATCTACATAATGAAATACATTTCCTATACTGTTGAATGACTGTGCTGGATGATATGTTTGTGATAACATCAGATGTCTGTATATCTGCCATGGCTTAGTAGTAAATCACATTAGCTGTGGTGTGCATGGTCCAGGTTTTGAGCCTTGCAGAGGCTGCTTATTTTGTTGCTGGGCAGAACAGGGGCTGTTGGATATGGAGTGATTAAGGCACTTTTAAGCAGTTGTGAGCGGGTGTGTGCGGGTTTGTGCGACGATAAGCAGTAGTTACTTTTGGTTACAGTTCCTTACACTCAGTTACCTTCTTTGATTGTTTAACCTGTGTAAGCAGTGCTTACCCCCATGCAAACAAGCTGAAACCTGCTCACTGTTGCTTAAAAGTGCTTACTCCTGCTTACCCCACACTAATTTCTTTAAAAGAAAATAAAAAAAGGGGTGATAGGAAAGTTTTGAAAAAGGGGCACAAACAGAGAAAGACAGTAAGCAAGGTAGCTAGGGATGTGCAGGAAGGGTGTAGGGAAGGTCCATAGCTGTCCATTTCTTCTAAAGCAACGGCTGTGCATATGCAATAGATTTGGTGGTACATTTGGACACTCACAACCCTGAGAGAGGGGTGAGGACAACAATAGTATGTTGTGATGCCAATTAGAAATGTTTACATGTGTCCAGTGGACATGTGTGCGAAATGAACAGCTATGTATCTTTTATATGTATGTGCTTTTTTTGCGGTAACAGATTGCCCTTTTTTTCTTTTATTTCTAGCTGAGATTGGGATGTTGGGGAAGGAGAGTAGGTATGATCAGGGAGGATAGGTTGGGTAGGATGACAGACAAGAGAAACAAGACGCATACAGTGGCGGTATATGATACATGTGGGGGGGACACCTTGGATGGGGAGGGGTGTTTGGAAGTCATAAGCCCATGAGCCCACAAATGGACACAGTGGGACTGAGGTCCCCACCTATGGGTAGTCACCGCTTCACCTTCATAGCCCAGAAAGTGGCTGTGCTGGGGGCTGTGTAGGAGGGGCAGGCTCACTCTCTAGTTGTGACACTCGGCCCTTATGCTGGCATAGGTGGTCTTGAATCTCTCTGTCGAGCTCCCTATGCACCACTGCCTGAACCATACCACGGGTGACAGGTTCCTGTCTGGTCCCACTCCCGGGGGGGGGGGGCGAGCCTCATCCACTGAGGCGGTTCCACCCAAAGGTGGTGCAGGGCCAATGGATGAGGAGGTCCCAGGCTGGGCCCCAGATGTGCTGGTGCCTGGTGCCATGGCCAGCTGAGGTGGGACAGGTGGGTCTGCTGGGATCGACCTTCCCATACGAGCTATGTTGTCACATGTTTAAGGCAGATATGGGTTAGTAATAGTCAACAGCATTCATGATTAGTTATAACAACATGCATAGGTATTCCCATTACCCAGGGCACCAGATATAAATAGTTGCAGAGCAGGTGGAACACATGCATATGTGGGTAAACAGTGGCCATTACAACAACATGCAGGTTTCATTGAGAGCAACAGGCCACCAATATGGGAGTATTTTAACATGGCACATGCATAGAAACAGATGTTAATATTTATAAAACAATAGGACATATGTCCCAACAAAGGTTAGGAGTGTAGACATACCAAATGACTTGTGTAATTCAGTTATTTTTGCATATATGGTAAGGGAGACAGAGAGAGTTCAATTAACAACTAATAAATCCTTGTAGTTTTCACAACATTCGTAGTCACTGCAGTGGTCTGTCCCTTACATGCATTATTACACTACCCAATGGCGTTATATTGTACAATGGTATGTTTGTAGATTAGTATGTATGGGACCTGTGACTTACGTACAGGCTTGCAAAGATGCAGGTGTTAATGAAACATGTTTTGAGACTGCTCTCATGCACTTTGGGTGAGATGCTGGGATGACAGGCATGTTTGTATGTACATTCTCTGACTATGTACAAGTCTGACAATCAGTTATATGTCATTAACAGCTGCCTAAATGTCTTGTATCATCGCACTAATTTGTCAGGGGAACAGGGCAAAAGGCAGGTGATATGGGCCATTTATCAGGACATACTGGGCAGATTGGAACAGTTGAGGGGTATGAATATGCATACCACTCTCTATTTGAGCATTCTAGCAAAATCTGTACAGTTGTTAAGTGTAAATATGCATACAGCTTTCTCTCTGAACATTCTAACAAACTGTGTGCAGTTGTGTGGAATGATTATGCATACAACTTACTAGTGCTCCTGGGATCCAAAGCCCTGCTGTGTGTGACAAAAGCATTACAGTTAAGATCACTGTACACTATGCTATCAAGCAATTATTGTGAGGCTTTGCAATGTATTTTGTCTAATATGACTGACCTGTTTGCACTTCCAACATTGTTATACAGCACTTCATACACATTTTATCTGCACACCACAGTGTGGGTAACACTGCTTACTACAACAGTACTGTTTAATAACTGCAACAGTAGAACAACATATGACTGCAGAGTAAACAGAAGCAATGCAGGGGTTACACCTTTATTTGCAGCATATTACACAATTCTGTATACAGGTACAACACTTTCTGAGGCTCTTACATTTATTTGTTATTTGTTATGACAGTACATGCAGGCTATTTACTAATCTGCCTTGCAACACATCCTTTGCAGCCTAGCATCATAGGCTTGCTGGTTCACAGCATGCTCATCTGCAGCTGTCAGAGAAGTACAATGATATTTAGCCATACCTATCCATAGTATACACAAGCTTGACAATTATTAACTACATATTGGAAGGAGTACTTACTCAGTTCTGGGGCATTCTGCAGCTGCCTTGCTTCCTAGATCCACTGTTCCAGGACATCCCCCCTCTGCTGCTTTAAGTCTGCATGGTGGTGCCTGACCTGCTCACCAGTCTGGTGGATACCTGTGGCACTAGTGAGGTCATGGGCGAGACTGTCCCAGGCCACCGTTTTGTACTGCGAGCCCTGGTACTGGCCTTGCAGTAGTGTCCTGTCATGGTGCTTTACCAGGAGCCATACCATGAATTTGGACTCCTGGATGCCCCAGCACTGAGCTCTAAAGCGAGTGCCTTCTCCCACTCCAGCCATTCTGCCTGCAGGGGGATGCTACAACCAGTTATGAGCCGTATTCCCATTTAAGTAGGGCCAGATTCCCACACTTTTCCATAATTGACCAGTTTTGAAAAGGCTAAGCTATGGGCACACCTGCTTACTTCAGGTTGGCACTGCTTAAAGAGGTGTACCAGTGGGCATATTGTATTGGCTTCCCTACACATTGCTTACAATTACTTAGTTGGGCTGTGCTGCGGTTAGCATTGCTTATTGGTTATCTAGCATTATATTTACCTTTTGTTAATAACATCTTACTCATTACAGGTTATATATGTATCTGGTATCCGTCATTCATGTGTGCATACACTGTTTGGGGTCCTGGGGACTTTATATCCTTATTGCAGTGATGCCTCAACTCTATGTTTACTGCAGTACTCCAATTCACGTATTTATGGTATGTGGCAGGTTATAGAACATTACACTGTACATAGATTCAGTTCACATATTTGATTTCCCTGTTGTGAGGATTAGTTTGCTGATACCTCCTTTATATGTATTGCTATCATGGCGTAGTGGTTTACTACTATGACTGTGATGTAGAGGGTCTAGAATTTAAGCCTTGCAGAGGCTGGTTATTTTGTTGCTGGCTAGAACACGAGCTGTTGGGTACAGAGTGATTCAGGCACTTTAAAGCAGTTGTGAGTGGGTGTGCATGGCTTTGTGTGGAGCTAAGCAATGCTAACCTCCGAATACAGTTTCTTACACTCAGTTAGCTTCTGCATTGGTTCACCAGTGTGATACTTGCATACCGGCACCCAAACAGGCTTACACCTGCTTGCTCCTGCACTTGCAAATGCACTGCATTTGGTGTTTGCATCTCATACTCACACCCCTGGGTGGGGGTGAGGACTACGGTAATACCTTCTGATGCCTATTACATCGACTTACATGCCTACAGTGGGGTGTTGCAACCATGTGTTCATAGGTGTTGTGTAGTGGGTTATGCAATGACACATATGGTCATACCGTAGTTAGCCATTTAAACTAGACTGTGCTGCGGTGGGACCCATATCGGGAATGGCTGCCCATTAGGCATAAGCATGCCGGTCAACTGTACGGAATCCGTGGCTTGGCCTGAGTTTGCTTCATACTATTGGTGTGTTCCTCTTACAATCTGCACCTGTCTGGCAAATACCTGGGAACTGACACCATTAAATACAGACAAGTAATTGGGTTTAGGACCCCACATCCTTCAGCCGAGTCATGCTAATGCATACCTGTTCTATCAGCTTTCTAAGGTTGTAAGTGGAATATGTGCTTTCTGTCCCTATCAGACATCTCAAACAAGTGGGGACCAATTTCAACTGAATCAGGGACAAGTCAAGAAACACTCAGGGACAATCAGGGACACTTTTAAAATATTAGTGTTATTAAATAGAAACATTGACAGAATCAGAGCATTTGAATTAATACACATTTTCTGAAGTAAAAGGAGTTTATAACACTTAATTATTGTCATTATTCATTAAGTGTAATTCACCACCTTTCCTCCAAAAGTCACTAGTTTTAGGAGGGATTAAGAGGGACAGAGTTAAAATTTGAGTCAAAATCATGGACGTCCCTGAAAATCATGGAAAGTTGAGAGGTATGGTCACTATTTGTTCACCCAACGGTTTATGTCCTGTCCAGTGAATTTGCTCTTGGGGGTTGAGAGGTATGGGCGTAAGTTCTGCCCTTTTCAGAATATTACTTACATCCCCGGGGTGGTCCTAATACAACACCTGTATGCCTAGGCCCATAATTGCATACCCATATTTCCCCCACCTGCCCCTCCTCTACAACACCCATCCTTACTCTGGGTGCTGGTCGGGTCTGAACACACCACTACACGCTGCCCACTCTCCACTTCACGGGACGCATGTCGTACGTTGTCTCGACCCATGGGCCATCAGGCTTTCCCACCCTTGTATTTCAGGTATGTACACACCCCGGCCAAAACGTTCGGCGTATCACCTTCTTTTGGTTATATGTCAATTTTTGGGGCATCCCGCAAGGGACGCTCCTGTCTGTGTTCCAAGATTAGATTTCACGGGTACACTGTGTACCCCCTCTGGTTGAATCCTGCCTGTGGTCTGGGGAGAAGTGGACTAATTACATTGTTTATGGGTTTGTGTGTATGTTTCTTCTGTCTGGCTGGGGGGGGGGGTCATGCTACGTGTTACATGTTTCTTGCTTGGGCCCCTCACTTCCATTGGCTTAGCCTGTGAACATATGTCATTCTTGTGTGCTGTTTCCTATCATAGCTGTATATCTGTGTATATCTACGCACACACACACACAGATATATATATATATATATATATATATATATATATATATATATATATATATATACACACACACATATATATATATATATATATACACACACACATATATATATATATATATATATATATATATATATATATATCTGTAAGGCTAGGGTTGTAACCTTTTCAGATGGCCAAAGTGGGACAATTGTGGTACAAAAATCAGATTTTGTGGGCCAAAACATACCCACGGCCAGTACAAGTGACAGAACTTCACTTTTTTGCCTAAATAAAAGCTTATTCTTGTAGCATTTTAGTTGCTTATTCTGTTTCTTATAACATTTAGGTGTTTCAGATACAGAATAACTGTTTTATGCAACTATTACATAAAATATCGGAAATAATTTTGCCCTAATATTTCAGGACAGTTGCCATTCTTACAATATTTTTGCAGGACACAACTGCCCAAAGACGGACTGTCCCTCGCAAAGTGGGACAGGTGGTAACCCTATGTAAGGCAATGCGTACCCCCTCAGAGACGCACTTAAACACGCTTACTGGTTCTTATTTATGCTTAAACTTGCTTACTAGTGCCTTATTCATTATGTCACTGACACTTCGCTCCAGTTCACTTTTAATTGTTATTATGCAGGTTATACAGCAGACAGATGTCGAAATATGTTCATATACAGATTACCAATGGAAAATGGTATGTGCTGCAGTGGGATTCGGAATGGGAATGTCTGTTCATTAGGCGGATGCTCTAACCACTACACTATTGCTGTGCTGCTTCATTTGCATATATACCCATAACACATGACTCCTAGTTCCCCAAACACCCACCTCAACACTACACTAACACAGCAGTCATCCATTCTCCAGTTGGATACACGGTTTATCCACACCACTACACATTGGCTACTCCCTACTCCTGTAGACGAATCCCATGGGTTGACTTACTCCATGTATCCTCAGACATCCCAAACTTTTAGTCCACAAACATTGGTGAAATGAGTGACCAATAGGACACTATTCGCAATTTTTGGGTTGTCCCACCTGGGACACACATGTCTTTATTTCAAGATTATATTCTATACTTCGTTTCATCATTACTCCCATTAACATGACACTACAATAAATTAATAGGTATGGCTATGTGGTAAAGCACACATTACACATGAGAGCTAATAATGTACGAGTTCAGCAAAATTATTTTACTATTAGGACCGGTTTAGTGATTGGTGTTGCCGTAGCAGGCAGATCACAGAAATGATTCCATGTGTGAGAAAGTCGTCACATTTGATTTTTTGAGAATGGCACTGACTTTGGACATTGTACACACTTCTGCATTTTAGCAGTTTTGTCCCTTCCATCTTATGCACATACTATTATTCTATCTACTGTCGAACTTTGTAGGGGCACTTTCATGTTATTTATGTCTGCGAAAGGAATGAATGTGTTACAGGGAATGTACTTCTAAATATAGATGTATGCATGTGTGTATGCATATATACTTATAACAAACTCGCTGACCTCCACGAGGCAGGCTAATTAGAACCAGGTCATCCAACCCTGACATGCCTGGATCCATAATTTCATACCCATAGTTCCTCCACCCTACCCGAGTTCGACATACACGCAAACCATCCATTTTCCTGTTGCTATCACAGCCATGACACACCTCCACCTATTGCCCTCTCCCCAGCGTTAGGGGCCCTACACGTATGTTGTCCCAACCCATGTATTATCAGGCTCTCCCACCATTTAGTCCTTGAACATACCTTCCCTTGCTTGTGTAATGGTCAGAGGTCCAACCATCCTAGCAATTTTTGGGTAGTCCCACCAGGGACTACGCTCTGATTGTTTATAAAGTAGACTTAGCAGATCGGCAATGTTACTCCCACTGGTAGTATCCTGCCTGTGGTGTGAGTAGCAGTGCTTTGCTCACCCCTGCCCAGCTGGGTATAACATACACTGACAGCACTAAATAATACTGGGGTTGCTGTTGATTCCCTTCTCATTCTTTTTGTATGCTTTAATGTTAGAGCGTTCATTCTTCATACATATATATATATATATATATATATATATATATATATATATATATATATCTGTACATACACATGCTCATACATCTACATAATTATATACATTTCCCATGCTGGGTACTGCTTCCACCCGCGCAAGCGCACTCACACTTGCTTACTGTTACTTATATATGTTTACTACTGCTTATTTGTGCTTACACCTCCTTACTAGTGCCTTATTCATTATGACACTACCACTTTGATTGCATGACATTAGTGAAACATTTCATGCGGTACTCCAGTTCACATTTAGACATGTTATTATGTAGGTTATACAACAAAATGACATTCCACATGGGAAATGATATGTGCTATAGTTGGCCTAAAACTGTGCATACCTGCTCGTTAGGCAGATGCTCTAACCATTACACTATTTTTGTTAACATTAATTCTGCATGTTTTTCTCTATTTGGTTGATTTTGATGTGTAAGTTATGCTAAGCAGGGGGCAGCAACGTGCAAACACACTGCGCTTCACTTGCACTTTCGATATTGAAGCAATACAAATGTAAAATGGGGACATGGGGAATCTAATTGTGAAAGTTCTAGGGATGGGGCTCAACATTTCACTACATGCTTGTGTGTTTACTACTTTGATTTTATTTCAGTGTTTGTGGATACTCTTGTATGCTTAGCATACATTTTAGTATCCACGGACGCTGAATTAATTGCTTACTATTAGATGCAGGCTCTAATATTAAGCATAGTAGGTTGTGCAACTGTGGGGGCATGTTTCCACCTCCGCAGAGCACTTGAACATGCTCCCTGCACTCGCACACATTTCCTGTGCATGTCGAGGGTGCCCTCATAAATATTCATATGGCGCTGCTGCACCATCTGTAATGGGGACACTCGGTGCAAGGCTAAAACTGTCCTTGCGCTGAGCTTCATGAATCCCGGGGAAAGACTAAATAGATTGTTGTTGTTTTGTATAGGTTTAGTTTTAAGAAAATGTATATCAGAAAGTCTTTATGATAAATAGTAGAATGTTCATTGGTTATTTTAGGACCCGTTTTAGTTTAATTATAAATATGTAACATTTCTATCCACGAAGAAATAGTACATTTTCAGACTGCAGGATTAGTTTGATTTTGCCTCAGCTCGAACAGATGCATGTAATAAATGTTATTCACTAACTTGTCATATTAGCTTACCTGTCTGGAAACTGTTAATTTTGAATTCCCAAGCTTTGTACGATTAATTTTTAATCTGAAATTTAAACACCAAATGGGAGGTCAAGAAATCTTTTGCTTGTAAATGTGTTAGGAATACTTACTTCTACAGATTCATGGCACGGAACATAGCTGCTTGTCTGCCTCACTCGATTGTTTTTAATCAGAGTTCTATTACAGTTTCGGATCATAGATTGCTGAACAGTATCAGATTTATGTTTCTCCAAGATTGTCTACAACAGAGATCAAACAATCATGCAAGTATAGTTGCAAAGGTAATCAGTGCTAACACAGTGACACATTTCACAGCAAAATATTGATTTGCGGTAATAAAATCAAAAACATGATGCATATTTTCTTTAATAAAACAACAACAGACTTTTTCTGTGAAGCCCAGCACTTGTTTCCCTGGTGAATAACCTGATATATGGATACCTTCATGCCTGAGCGAACACATCACCACTGTGTCTAAATTAATCAGTTTGATTTTTTAGTTAGGAGTTTGTTGTCTATCCTCTGAAGGTGAATTAGTAACACAACACTAAAGCATCAGACTGAATAAAATAAAAGTGAATCATGTGCTAAATGTATAGATATAGTCTTTCAAGTATGTATGAAAACAAGAAATGAGCAAGCTTTAACAGGGTGGCAAGAGTCATTGCTTTCAGTGTCATGGCTTTCAGTGTCATGGCCTAAAAGTCTGTAATCAAAGATTCAGACGTACTGCTTACTTTAAACTTTGCTGTCAAAATTAATAAAAACAACCTCAACCTCTGTGTGAATAGCTGCTTGTCTGCCTCATTTTGATCCTGGTAAAGTTTGCACATATAATAACAAAACTTGATATGTATTGGTGGGCTCTATATTCAGCTTCAGAAACAAAAATATTAATTAATTCTTGTAAGAAAAAAGAATGCTAGAAAGAAAAGAAGGAAAAACAGTTTCATTAGCATTACAGAGAATTTTCAGGCACTGGTAGTTTGCATTCTGCACAAAATTATGTAAAGTCATGTGACTGCCTAGTTGGCCTGGGTGTTGAACTTAAGTAATTATTGAAACTGGAATTAATAGTCACTAATCTTCATTCAGCCATCATTGATAGAGGTTCCCCAAAACAAAGTGGCACATTTTTCCTAAGCACCTAATGTATTCATCACAGTTACCAATTAAACTATTTGCATCTGAAATGGATGTTAAACCAAAGCACTTTTTGATTAAAGTTGATGCTGCTGTGAGTGTCTAGTTATATGTAACAAAATTCATGGTACTTTCTGTGAGAATTAACCTATTTTCTCAGGAAATTGTCATGCTCCATTCTTTAAGAATTAATATATGCTGTAATTAAGTTTAATGCATAGGCCTTTATGCTTAAAACTGACAGCATTATAGCCAAACTCCTCAACCTGTTACTCCAAGAGATATGGACAAACCTTAGAATAATGGGGAGATAAAGGCCTAAAAATAGGGGCAGATTTTAAATATGACTCTTATAAACTTTGAACATTGCTAAAATAGCAGCATTTGTGTAAGCACACATTTTCTGAATGATATAAAGTCTGAAATTTAAATCAATATCATTATGTAGTGACTTTAGTGTGCAGTGATTTGCCAGAAAACCACAAATTTTATGAAAAAAATATCAAAAACATGGAGCAGAAATCTGTATATTCTGTGAAAATCTGGATGGTTGAGAGGTATGACTATAGCATTAGCAAGGTTTTATCATTTTTCATTTCTTGTGAAGTATTTTGGAATATAATTTGATCCGTCATGTATACATAAATGTATACAGACATGTTCTGATATGCACCTTAGACCATTAGATGTATTCATTTATTTTGCTGTTGTAGAAGTTAGTTGTCCTAGTTAATCTAAGAATTCACCTTTACCTTTCTATGGTAATGCGGATTTATACCTTTCCAAAGTATACCCAATGTGTTTTACAGTATTTGTAAAGGTTTCTGGCATCACTGTTCACTGTGAAGAAATTGTTTACATCTTACCACTTAATCTCCCAGAGCTGTACCTCTCATAATAATTTTTCCACTATATACAACAAAAAGTCTGTCTTACACATTTCATTTAAATGCACTGTGAAATTTAAAAGCCTATTTCACTGTTTCTTATTTTTTTCCTCTCTCTTGCATGGCGTACCTACACTGATAAAAAAACACTGACAAGTACCTTTTGTATTACAAGTGAAATATCTTATTCAGAGAATTAAGATACAGAGCTGCAAGAAACTTATACATGTGTTGTTATAGTTGTATTGTCATGGAATGTTACATGCTTTTTCTTCTGTAATATTTCTGGTGTTTCATTTGTACTTAGTCTTATAAGATTTCTTGTTTACTATTTCAAGCAATTTTGGGTAGCTGTTTTCTGTTACTCTTTCATGCTGTTTGCCTATTGGGTTATCTAGAAGGAAAAAACCAAGAAAACCGAAAAACTACTAAAAATCAAAAGAAAAACAAGTTGAATGGTAGGAGAAAGCTGAAATAAGCAAATACGAATAACGTAATGCTAAAGCAACTAAAAACTTTAATATGGTAAGCGCTTTCAGTGGTAAAAATATTCCACCTTCTTCAGACCCAGAACAACATAAAACTGATGCTTATATAGCTTGTAGTTAATTATCAATTAGACATTCAATCAACCAATAAAAATAAAACCAGATAAAAGTACAATATTTAAACAGTATGAAACCTGCTCTAAAATGCTACAATGTTAAGTACATAATACTCAATTTATAAATAACATTAAATATATATGTATAACATGTGTAAATGTTATACTGAAAAATCACATTTTAAAAAGCTACTAGGGCAAACCTGAAAATGTATAATATGTGATAATGACATAAATTCACTGTAAGAACTAAGATATTTAGCTAAATATAGACACATAAAAAATATATAGTAATATGTAAAAAATAAATAATTAATTGCATGCTGGTTAAAGACTAAAATCTGATCATAATAATACTGAATATATGACCAAAAACAAAGTCCATATTTTTATATATATAAAACTGTGTAAATGTTATTATGTTTCAAACTTAATCAACAAAAAGGTACAGTATCAAATTCGAAATCTTTTATGCAAAATTAATATGTTATCTATTTAAAGCTTTTAATTTTAACACGCTTTTAATAGACACAAATTCATTTAAACCAGGGAAAATGTATGCAGCCGTTTTGATTTGCCAATACAACTCATTTGGTTCTAATAAAAGTTGCCAAGGCCCCCCTCTCGGGTCTAAAAGTGTTTGGTGTACAACCAAAAATAAAAACTCATGTGTTGGAAATTGTAAAATATGCCGAGCAAGAGCATTGTTAACATCACCTTTACTAACAGCATAACAATGCTCGTATATTCTTTGTTTTAGTTTCCGCTCGGTCTTACCTATATAAAATGAGGGACAAACCTGACAGCAAGCTGCATATACTACAGCTTTGGACTCACAATTAAAAGCTGTAGTATATGCAGCTTGCTGTCAGGTTTGTCCCTCATAACATATTAATTTTGCATAAAAGATTTCGAATTTGATACTGTACCTTTTTGTTGATTAAGTTTGAAACATAGTAACATTTACACAGTTTTATTTATATAAATATATATAAAAATATGGACTTTGTTTTTGGTCATATATTCAGTATTATTATGATCAGATTTTAGTCTTTAACCAGCATGCAATTAATTATTTATTTTTTACATATTACTATATATTTTTTATGTGTCTATATTTAACTAAATATCTTAGTTCTTACAGTAAATTTATGTCATTATCACATATTATACATTTTCAGTTTTGCCCTAGTAGCTTTTTAAAATGTGATTTTTTAGTATAACATTTACACATGTTATACATATATATTTAATGTTATTTATAAATTGAGTATTATGTACTTAACATTGTAACATTTTAGAGCAGGTTTCATACTGTTTAATATTGTACTTTTATCTGGTTTTATTTTTATTGGTTGATTGAATGACTAATTGATAATTAACTACAAGCTATATAAGCATCAGTTTTATGTTGTTCTGGGTCTGAAGAAGGTGGAATATTTTTACCACTGAAAGCGCTTACCATATTAAAGTTTTTAGTTGCTTTAGCATTACGTTATTCGTATTTGCTTATTTCAGCTTTCTCCTACCATTCAACTCGTTTTTCTTTTGTTATCTAGAAGGAAGCCTGGTAATATCATAAACAGCATCATTTTTCAGACATAATCTGGTCTGGTTAAACTACTATTCATTGAGTTCTAAGTGGATGTGAATTCAACTTGTCAGTTTAGACTTAACAGTTTTTAACTAGTCAATCCCTGTTTTCCACGGAGAGTCACTAATGGTGTGACTTCCATTTGAGCACCAGCAGTGGTAAATATGTATGGTATGTTTGCTTTTCTCTGTGGTTCTGCAACCACGGAGTAAGGGGTGTGTGGGAGCTAAGTTCCTCACATGCAGGTGCAGGATTCGCAGATAAGGATGCTTATTTTATTTTTCATTGGGTTGAGGTTTCAACAGTTTTTTTTTTGTTTGGTTGATTGAAGCTTCTAGCAGTAGTTACTCAGGGCAGATGAAGAAGAGCCTGCTATTCTAGAAACAAAATTTATGCAGACAGAATAGATTTAAAATGGTTTAATAACTGCATGATCTGTGTATTTTAGGTGATACTTTTTTAATTTAGTACTTACTAATCTGGCAGGTATTCTGTGTTAACATTCTAAATTTCTTCTCTGTAGAAACTTGCTTTTTGCATTCCATGCACTTGGACTATAAAAGTATGACCGTCAACTAAGTAGTCTGGGGACCTCACTGCTTGTGCAATAATTGCTGAAATAGTCCTTTTTGTTACTGACCAGCCACAGATCTTTTATACGTGTTATCATCCATCCCTTTCCTATCAAAGTCACATCTCCTTTTTACAGAAACAGGTTATTTAGGGTTAAGAAAAATGCTTTATTTGTTAGCAAAGTAATGAAGAAGGTTATAAATTTTGCCTATCCCACATCAGAAGATGAAGGGGTTTATGTCTGAAACTGAAGGTAGGACGCAACTGCATAAAGGAAACAGAAGTGTCTCAAAATGATGCAAATGAATATATTAAAAATAACCTGAAATGAAATCCAGGCCAGTGATCAAGAAAAATAGCACTTTAGAAGCCCCTCGCCAAAAAAAAAGTAATACAGTGTTATAATGCAATGATTATGCAGGGGTACATTCTAATGGATTTAGTGTGACCCCCATCTGCAAGCAACAATCTCTCCTCTCTCTCTGGACTCAAAGGAAATGTTTCATATTTTTGTGGAGAAATGACTAGAATTTGTATAGCCCTCTCTGTAAATCAGGATACAAAAGAAGACTTTTACTGCCACAGGGGTTGCCATTACTGAAGAGAGGGCAGACCACAACTGTCTTGCAGAAGATGAATGCAGAAGAGTAGAGGCACTTTGTTTCCAGTTGCATAACTGTATATTTCTTGTGTTGGAACAGGAAAGGTCAGGAACATAAATGGATACCAAGATAATGATATATCTCCAAACTGAGGAATACTACAAAATCATGATTGACCTAACTGGATTAGGGAACAATTTCTTTGGGAAAGAAACTGCAATTAAGGGTGAGAGGTGATAGGATAGCAAGTAGTTTCCTGGTGCTATAACAGAGATAGAGGGGCAGAGAAATAGCCCTCACTTACAGAGGGACAACTGTGACAGTAGGAAACTCATTGGCATTGACCTTGTTGAGATATATGACATGCCTGGGAAAGGAATTTGAACAGGTCAGGAGGAGGATGGGGAACTAGAGAGAGGATCAGTCAAATAGCACAGACAGCAACATTGCAAGATGTGTTGCCTGACCATGGAATGTGCAGGGAAAGAAGATGTTTCTTTACGTGGTTCAACAAATTCTTGAGGAACTCATGCAAATCTCAGGGCTATGTCCTAAAAGGGACTGGCTCAACACTTGGAGTTATGTAAGCCTACATTAGCATGATAGTTTGTAGCTGGTTTTTTTTTTTTTTTAAATAGGAGATAAAGTTTAGCTTTTCATTGACAGACATGGCAAAAGGTCAAAAGGAGGCATGGAGTGAAAAAACTTTGTGGAAGTCACAGTGCTATCCTTGAAATAATTACTGCAGTTATTGACATAAAGTCATGAAAGATGCAAATAGTTTTTAATTTACTAAATGTGGGCACAGGATTTTGTGCACTACATTCTATGTTTGTGCACTGCAGGTGCTAGTTTATAACAGTCTTAAGTCATAACATTAAGGTGATGAGTTTACTATTTGTAAAATGTATTATGAAAGTTGCAATACCTTTTAATGTTGTCTGATGTATTTAATGTTATTTCATTGTAACTAGGCTTGACTAATAACTCCAGTTAAAATACTGACAGAACATTAATGAAGTATAATAATGTGAAAAATATCTATGGGGAATCGGTAGCACACACACACACACACACACACACACACACACACACACACACACACACACACACACACACACACACACACACACACAATTTCATGGGGTGCAGAATCTACACCCCCACCATGCAGGTGCTGTGCCCACATGTCTCAGTATTGTAACTTCAAGATACCCATTGCAATGTAAAAGGAAATTTGATGTCTCTTGGAGTTTCTTTGAACATAAAACATAGACCCCCATCACTTACATCAGAGGCTCCACACATTTATTCACTTCCACAACACACACATAAACCTTACGTAATACATAAGCTATAATATTATAATAGTTATACTTGAACTTCATTCGTAGAAGAAAGTCATCCACACACCACTAGTGGCATTATTTTCCACACCCAAACATAATCTGTTCTCTGGCATCTGACACAGAGTACATTTCCTATTCAGAGAAGCAGGCACAAGATGGAAACAATCCCTACATAGTCTAAAGGTGAGAAAGGGAATGTAAAATGGGGGAGATATAGCCTTCTATATAAGGGAAGGGAGGGCATCAGCAATAAAACAAAACAATGCATTAGGCAGTGCATCCGAATCAGAGACAGCACTGTGTTTCACAAAGGAAATAAGAAAAGGAAGCACAATCTACCCAGGGTTTTTATATGCCCATTCCTTCTACCTAGACAAAAGATAAAAAAAATGTTTGTCCATTTACTTAGGATTGAGAAGAAGGGGGAAACATTGTCAGCAGGCACTTTAATATGTTATATGTTGACTATAGAGAACCATAATTGTAACAGCTTCATTAAGGAAAAACATTCTTGACACCCAAGAAGGGACAAGATTCAGACAGATGGTACTCAAGCTTGCTTAAAAAACGTGTTCCTAAATGGTAATGTATATAAATAGGATTTCAGATCTAAAAGTTGGTAGCATTTTGTGAACATGTGATCACCAAATGAAGCAATTCATCATCAGTTTAACTATATGGTCTGTACATTTAAAATAAGGGTTGGTAGACTTTTAAAGAGCAAGCATTAACAAAGTGGGATATTTGTTTTGAAAAGTTTAATCAAACAGAACTGGAAGTGCTGTGAAAAAACTACAGAGGAGCCCTCAAAGTGAATCAAAGAGCAGCAAACCCTTCAAAAAAAAAAAAAAAAGCAACAAGCCTTTGTGAGAAAGATATTCAAATCGATAACAAAGGGAAAACATAGCTATCAAATATGCTGGCAACAAATGTTTCCAAAACGTATATAACATTTAGGAAGTGGAATTTCAGAAGAAGAAAGAGAACAACACCCTTTAAAGTAAGTAGAATTAGGAATACTCTCACAAAAGCAGACGCCCTAACTGAGTAAAGGTTATAAAGTTTAATTAGGAAGGAGAAAAAAACGTGTATCATTCCACAATGTAACAATGAAAGAGAAAGGGAGGGTTACAAAGCCTAAACAAAAAGGATGGTGAACAAATGTGGCTACTAAATGAAAATTTCTGCTCGGTATTTCTGAAGAAAGGTAAGGGATGTTTATCAAATCTATTCTGAGGTGGAGACCATAATAATGGTGTTGATTCCTGATCTTTTGAAAATGTGTTCTGAAATAACTTATAAAGCAAAAAGTAATTAGCCTGATGAGTTTCATCATGGCCTTATTAGAGCATTACAAGAGAAGATGCAAGATGAATAAACTTTTCAGAGAATCTGAGAGGTGGGATTTAAACACAGGAAGAGAGCAGAGGTGAACAGAAGCAAATCTCTACTTCACAAGAGTGACAGCAGACAAATGCTGGAAGCTCTCACCTTGTCAGCTAGATGTCAGATGGTATTAGATTAGAGGGGGACATGAGCTGCTCACTGTCTTCATAAGTAACATTTCAGAAGGCCTACTTCAGCTATCAGTCTTATGATATACTGGCCCTCAAGAAACTTGACTGCCTTAACCCCATGCTGGTATTTTCTACTTTCCATACATGTAGCAAAATTATTCTTGAAGCATATTAATGACTGACTTCTTCTGATTCTAAGGGGATGCTTATTCCTTATTTTTGAAGATAAGGCAGAGTATATGTGCCACTTCTTTTCCAGTGAAAAGCTATGTTTTTGTACTGGGGTCATGAGCATGATGTTATGTTCCAAACATACCCTAGGATTTATTAATGCCTACACTAAGTGTATATTGTTGTGAGTAAACAGACAACCCAAACATAACTACCACCTTCTTCCTCCTAATTTTAGTTTTCCTTCTGATTTTCTTGCAGCCTTAAATATTGAGGGGGATTCATAAAGGTTTCCACAAAGTGTAAACTACGTCTACACTTAGTGTAATCTTTCTGAGTGACTAGAAAGCACAAAAAATATGGTAGGCATGTTCTTGCATACAGACTATGTATAGTTAGTCTACACATAGTGTAGGTGTTAAGTAGGATATGATTAGATGCTGCTTTGTAGACCAGACAATGGTCTTCTCTAATTGATAAAATATAATGGCAATTACTAAAGGCTCTGAACAAAGGTCAGTTTTCTAGCTGTATGATTTTACTATTGAGGAATGATTGCACTTTTTCAAAAGCTATAGTGTACACCACATTCTGCAATAGGTCAAATAAGTGAAGTAAAAAGGGCACAGTGTAGTGAATAAATGTGCCCTTTAAAATCAGAAGTGGTGTAGAATATACTTTTCTGACTTGGTAGAAACAAACTGATCAGCACTGAAATTAGTGTATAACATCATTCCTAGATATTTAATTATTATGCCATTTTATGATATGATCATTTATTTTGTGGCCAAAATGTATGTCCCATTTGCATGGCTTGTGATTCTACATATTCCTGCGAGCTACCACCCTATTCTTACTTTTACTTTCATTTGCAGGCTGTAACACTGACGCAGGGGTCATTTTGGAGCCTGAGCAGAATTATCTTCACAGCATTAATAGTAATATAGTTGTGAAAATGAATATTTCAATACTCTTGTCTTACACTGATTTGAAGTAGTCACCAGTGTCCATTCCTTATTTGCTTGACACGTCTGCCCTGAAGTCTACATACCACTGGCAGTTGTCCATTCTGGTCCTGCAGTATCTGACTGTTTCTCTTTTACATTTCTTAACTGTGGTGTCTCAAGCAACTTTGAAGTTTGAAAGCTCCTTTTTCACCCAGAAATGCACATAAGCAGTAGCTGTGCTTCCGTAATCTAGTAGAAGATAGATCAGGTTTACTTGTTCCAGCTTCCTACAAATCTTTTTCATCAAGACACTGCAGTGGTGCATTAATCTGTGCACTCTATTCTGATGTTATTCTTTTTTCTTCTACTTCTCTTTCAACAGCACAGGCAAGCAAACCTGGAAACTTCTTAGGAATATCCACAGATGTGGTCTATGGTCAAGGATTCTGCAACACAATGTCAGGAAACTTTGCCACAATTCAACAGTTCCCTTCATTATTCTAGTCAGCATGAGTGACAGCCTAGCAAATTTAGTGTGACGAATAGGTGTCCAAATCATCATAACCATCCGCCATCATCAACCTCGTTTTTATCTTCTATATGAGGTTAGGGTGTCGTTTAAACTGTCACCACTCTCTCGATTCAATGACACTCTCTTACCTTCTTCACCAGTCATGTCTGACTGTTGTTCATCTTTTCTCACAAAATCCATTCATGTCTTCGCTGGGTTCCTTTGTTTCCTGTTGCCTTCTCCTTGATTGTCCTAAAGCTTCTTTACCAGGTTGTCTTCTATTTTCCTGCACATTTGCACAAATCACCATAATCTGCTCTCTTTGTCCAACTCTGTAATTGGAGCTACATGGGCTTCTGCTCTGATGTCCTCATTTCATCTTCTGTCCCACAGTGTGCATCATACCACCTGTCTCACACACTACATCTCTATCACCTGTAGCTTCCTTATCTGCTTTGCCTTTGCTGCCCAGATTTTGGTACAGTACAGTACAGTCACACCACTGTTTTGTACACTTTACTTTTTAGCTTTTTTGGCATTGTTCTGTCATACACTACTCCTGATACTCTCTGTCAGTTGACTGTAGCCCCTCTGATTCTAGCTTTGACCTCATCATTCAGACTTCCCTTCTTATCAGCCAACCCTTCCAGGCTGTTAACCTGTACCACTGTTTACCTTCTATCTCAATTCTCATCTTTTTCTGATTTCCCCCATTTGCTGCCATTACAGCTGTCTTACCTGTTCTCATTTTCATGCCATATACCTTCAGTTGTGCATTTTATTGCCCTAGCCTTTGCTGACATTCTTCTTCAGTCTGCCTGTAATGCCACATTGTCTGTATACAGCAACTTTGCTGAACTGTCCCCTTCTACCTGTTTCCTAATGTAGTCCAATACCATTGTGAATGGAGTTGAACCCTGATGCACATCCATTCCCACAGGGAACCCCTCTGTGAGTCCGGACACTGTTAATACTTTTGTTACTAGAACATTGTAAATAGCCTGCACTAATTCTACCAGTGTTTATGGGACTTCTAATCTCCCATTTTACTTCCTACTACTCTGCATAATTATTTATCAAACACCCTTGTCAGAACTTTCATGCAGTGTGACGGGGTTTGATAGGTATATATTGTCCACAGTTGTGAATGTCCCCTTTCTTCTTGCACACTGGCACTAGTATGTTTATTCCCTAGCCATCTGGGATACACCTTTCTTTTCACTGCTTTGAGTATCCTCAAGAGCCATTTCTCCTCTAACTCACCCAACATTTTGATCATATCTGCTATGACCTTATCTGGGCCTTCCGCTTCCCTTGACTTCGCTTTCTTTAGTGCTGTTCTTACTTCTTCTATGGTGGGCTCCTCATCTTCTTTCATCATAGGCTGGGTCTGGGGCAGTACAGCTTATGTGGGATTTTCCTCATTCAGAAATTGTTGGAAGTACTCCTTCCATCTGCCTTTGATGTCTTGTGGACTGGTGAGCAGGTTGTTGCTGACATACCTTATAAAGGGTGTTTGATGACTGTCTTCATTATATTTCTGTTTTTGCCCTGCAATTTGATTGAGTTTCTTTGTGCCATCTACAGAGTCACTTTGTAGAAGCTGGTAGAATGTTCTGATGCCTTGTTCATTGCCATTGCAACTGCTTTATTAGCCTCTTTGTTAGCCAGCCAGTATTTCTTCCTAGCCTGGTCTGTCTTTTCTATCTCACACTTTTTCCTGCATATGTTTTTCTTTTGATGATTATCTGTCTCTGGGCGACATATTTCTCTCAAGCACGTTCTGTTAATGTCACAGGCTAGATTAAGATCTCTAGAGCAAGTCAAATGGGACAAGAGTCACTCACTCTAGGGATCTTAACCCAGTCTGTGACAGTAATAGAACATGCTGGAGACACATATATGTCTCCCAGAGAATGAAGCATCTCTGGAATAGACTTCCTATTCACGTAAAACAGAGCTCCTCACTGACCCTATTCAAAAGCAACCTAGAAAACTGGATGGGAGACAGCAAATTCACCCCTGGGCTGGCACCCATGTCCCTCATGGACAGGGATGGCCGGTGTTGATCACAGACCCGCTCTGTTCAGAGATTTGTTCTGCAAAATACCCAAAAAGAAGAAATGGGGATACTTGGGATTAACATGGCTAGGCTTGTAAAGGCTCTAGGGCCACTAGCCTAGTAACCCCTATGAACCAATGAACCTATCTGGACTTTTGAAGGCCACCACCAGCTTTCTTTATGTACCTTATTTCTGTACTTGGCTTGGCTGCATATCTGTTCTATAGTCCTAACACACCCTGTTTTGAGGCACTGCCATTTTTCTTCAACTCCACCTATTTACTCTTCTTCCTGAACTACTAGAGCCCTGAATATTTATTTGAATGCTTGTGTTTTCTCTACATTCAACTTCCAGATCTTCAGCCTAGTCTCTGTTGACCTAGAGTCTTTTCTGAGCCCCTGCCTGCAGCTGATTGTAGCAACCACTGATTTATGGGCTGACTAATTTCCTGGGGATGACTTTGCAAATGTTGATTCTACCAAGATGCCCTTTCCTTACAAGGAGGGAGTCTACCTGAATTGCATGATGACCACTCTTGTATGTGATCTTTTGACTGTCTGTCTTGCTGAACCATGTGTTGGCCACCATTAAGCCATTTTCCAGACATAAGTCTAGAATTGCCTTTCCTTCTTTATTGCTGTTGCCCCACCAAGGTGGACCCATGCAGTCCTCATGTTCTGTTCTTTCTGTCCTGACTTGTTCATTCAGGTCCCCCATTATCATGCTGTCTTGCTTTATCTAGTATGTCCTGCAACTGCTGTCTGAATGCACTCTTTCCTTGCTATCATAACCTTGTTGTGGGGAATAGGCTGAGATTATGAATACTACCCTTTCTTTACACTGAAATTTGATTGCCATGAGTCTGCCACTAATTCTGATGATATCACTCACTGTCTTCTGAAGTCTCTCCCTCATTCCAATTCCCACACCATTTCTAGTCTGTCCTCCTGCTGAGTAGTAGACTCTGGATCACAAGGCAAGTCACTTTGCTGCACTGCCCTGCCACCTTGCCTCCTGGATACAGATGTCTGGCCTTCTTACCAAGGGTCATCCACTTCCAAGCTCTGTCATCAGTGAACCTTTATTGAGTGCAGAAATCCTTAATTTATGTTTGTCAGGTTGATTGGTTTTACATCCAATTTTCACTCGAAAGAGCTGTCCCAGGCTTGATCCTTCCAATAAAACAAGGTGGTTTGGGATTACCTGATCTGAATGGGTATTTCAAAGCGACACAGTTACAACTCCTATACATAGCACAAATGAAACAGGGGGGAGCTCAAGAAACAAGGAGAGACTGGGATTTTGGATGCAGATCTTTAAGCAGAATAGCAATAATCATGCAGAATGTTATATCTATAAAGTAGCAGAAAGTATTTTAAGAACTAAACCAACACAGGGATCGAGAAATGAGATTCAAAGTCTAGAAAATTTAGGATCTTTGCTTGGAAGTGTTTGCATAGGTATTTTTATACCCTAAGGAGACTCCAAATAATTTTTCTTCAAGTAGATTGCAAATGTATGAGATGTGATGGGGAAGAATGAGGTCATTGGGAACAAATTTTTGGAACTGTAATGAGTTGGCAGACTTTAAAAATTCCTTGAAGACTACTCAATCAGAATTCTGGGTATAACTAACGGAATGATTTTTTGAGCTAAGATACAGAATCAGAATTGCCTAGACAAAGTAAGGCCTTGTTAAGTTTAAGTCTGGTGGCTGTCAAACAAGCAATTACTAGAAAATGGAAATCAAAGTCTAAATCTACTGTATTAGAAATAGTGAACAGAGTAACAGGGATAAAACATCTGGAAGTGGGATCTTTAGAAAAGGGTAGGAGCAAATTACATAGAAAAATGAAAAAAATGGGAATTGTGGGAGCAATAAATGCAGAATAAGGTTTTAGAGGAGGAATAAGGTATAAGGGAAGGCAAAATTTGAATGAGCTTTATAATGTTTGACTGACTATGACTGGGTAAATTCCAAATGATGTATAGTGTTTGCAAATTAAATATGTCAATATGGTTTGTTTTCATTTATATAAATGTATAATCACTTGTGTTCTAAGTGATAATTTAATAAAGATGTTTCTTGTTAAAAAAACCAAAACAAAACAAAAAAAAAAAAAAAAACAGACATCCCAAATAATCCAAGTTGGTCAGCTTTAGATTGGCCAGTCAGTAGCTGATTTCAAAGTGCTCTGTCCAGATTCCATCCCCACATATATATATATATATATATATATATATATATATATATATATATATATCTTAATTAATGAATATTCCTATTTATATATTTATATAGTTGTATACTGATGTGTGCTGGGATAGCAAAAACTCAGAAGAAGAGGCATAAGATCCAGTCTGCGGACTTGACATTCATCTCAAGATTAAAGCTTTTCTTGTTTAATGAAGCAAATCATTTTTAAAACACTAGATTAAGGTGGGGATTTAATAAATGCTGTGTAGGAAGAGTGTAGGTCCTATATGGAGGGTACCATGACCATGTCTCTGACTCCCCCATGACAGCGCACCTTGCATATTAATGAAGGTGCACTACTGAGGGACAGCCGTGTAACATGGTTACTGAATCAGTGTAGGGGGTGTGTTACAGTGTCTGGAGATGAGTAACACACTCTCTGCACTGTCAAAGTGTCAGATGGCACTGAAATATAAAAGTTAAATATTTTATTTCCTGTTTTTTTTTTTTTTAAACTTAGCAGTGGACACGTGACAGACGCAAACACACTCAGCTATGCTTAAACATGACCTTTGAAGTTAAAATTAAAAGTATCCGGTTTCTATCTAAAAATAGAAACTGGATACTTTTAATTTTAACTTCAAAGGTCATGTTTAAGCATAGCTGAGTGTGTTTGCGTGGTGCGGCGTGGTGGTTAGCAGTGCTTAAATGTAGCTGAAAACTATATAGAAATGTATAGCAGTAGTCATCATATTCATGTAACTGAATGGTTCAAGTCATGGCCCTGTGTGCAGTTGTGTATGGTTCAAATACACAAACAGGCCATTCAGCTTTTACATCTGATAGCAAAGTTTTATAAATTAATTTTTATTTGATTGATGTATGCATTGACATATGTTAAGCGGGTTAGTCCAGCTGGGCCAGAAGCCCATTATCAGTAGAGACCTGAGGAGAAAAGATCCAGTTACACACACAAGTCTACAATACCTAAAATACACACACCAAGATAAAGAAATTAAAATACATAAGGTCAGGAAATATAAAAGTGCAATACATACACATAATAATAAAGTAGTAGTAATGAATAAAACATTTAATTTTATTTTATTATTATTTTTTTAATATGGTTTACTCTTAGGTAAGCTCTGCTAAGCACTGTTAAGCCAAGCCAAGCAGTGCTTAAACAGGACCAGTTTTAGCACTTCTTAGCAATGCCAGCTCCACTTAGCTGGTTTGGGCACTGCTAAGCAAACCTTTTTAAGCAGTCCTCAGCTCCCTTAAGCTGGTTTGCACATTGCTAAGCATTGCTAAGCATTGCCAGTTTAAGCATTGCTTGGCTGAGCTCAGCAGGTTTGCAGGGTGCTAAGTGGAGCACCGCATTTTTAAAAATGACCCAATGGTGGCAAAGGGCAGGAAAACAGCCTTATTTAAATGCAACAGGTGGGAATAGAGCCAGTATCTGTTGGAGTTTGATCTTGGCAGAGACTATGGCAGGAATTGGAGAGGGTGTGTGCTTCCAGTCACAGCTTTGGGGCATTTTGGAGTCCAGGGCCATGGTTGGACTCCTTGTGAAAGACCATGACATCCGGCTGCTGCAGGGCCAGTACCAGGTGTTGGAATACAAAATG
The DNA here is from genome assembly GCF_019279795.1 of Protopterus annectens. Taxonomy (NCBI): domain Eukaryota; kingdom Metazoa; phylum Chordata; order Ceratodontiformes; family Protopteridae; genus Protopterus; species Protopterus annectens. Next base: position 885,842,686 of record NC_056745.1, read on the forward strand.
AAGGCCTGGAACTGGCTAGTATACAACCTTACCAGTGCAACTGGTATCTCCTGCACAGGTGAGCAGGTGCATCACCATTATGATGACCTGAAGCATAGGAAGGGGGATCTGTTGGCCACATGCATCCAAGATGCTTGGATTGACAATGCCCCATAAGTTTGCAATTATTGTACGTATTGTTTTACCAAAGTCTAGTATGAATATGTGATAAACAAATATGCATAATGGTGTTTTTCTCTCCCCACAGCTGCAGAGGAGAGAGCTCACAAACTGGAGGCCCATGCAGGGCACACCGTGAGTGTGGTGAGTACAGCTATATCTTACAATCTATAGTAATATAAATAAAAAAGAGTACAGTCATAACTGCCAGTAGGTATATTCTGTTTTGAGTGTACTGCAATGAATATGGTCATAGACCTGGACTGATATAAGTAAGTAATGCCAGGTACAGTTCAATATAGATGAAAGCATGAAACCTGCTCATTTTAAGGAAAGAAAGTTACAACTGCATTAATAATGTTAAATAAAAGTTTATACTGTATTAATAATGTTAAGGTAATAAAGTACAATTGCATTCATACTGTTAAAGTAATAAATTCAACCGCATTTATAATTATAAGGAAATGAAGTTCAACTGCATTCAAAATTGTTAAGGAAATAAAATTACTACTGCATAAATTGTGGAATAACAGCTGTCTTGCAACACCTGCATTATCTAAAGTATTTCTAAATAAAGACTGTTAGATGTATACCAATCACTGTTTCATGTCACCCCTATTAAAGTTGTGTTGTACAAAATGCATGTATTTTGGGCTGTTGGTCAAGAAATTGAGTATTACAAATAAACACAAGAATAATACCATGAAGTGACTGAAGGTTAGCTGATAAAGAACTGTTGTGCTAAAGTGTAGATGTGGAGCTGTACTTCAAGATATAGCATTATGATATTTGTTCTGCACTATGATCTGTACCTAGAATAGTAATGGCTAAGGTATAATAGTGTGTTCATCTCAGGACTGTCTTGTGTTAACCATTGCATTTCAGCTATATGCATTCCTGAACTTACTTACACTGCTGCAGGTAGGTATGAAACTGTAGTAGCTGTAGACTGCAAACATGCCATCTGCAACTGTATATGAGTGAGGTAGGCAACCCAGCACTCCAATGTGGTCTGTACACATCACATGTATTCCCATCAAGTAGTGGTCAAATGTGTACACCTGATTTTTAAGTATTAATACACAGTTCACCTACTATCTCTATCATGCATGAAACTCATGCATGTGTTTTCAAGTGCCACTGCAGGCTTGTATGACACTCTACCTCTAGTACCAGGTCACAGTTTGTTACCAGGTGAGCTCTAGGCATATATTAGTCAATCAATATTCAGCAGTGGCGCAGTATATCAGTGTGGTAAATGCTAGGTATGATATACATTTTGTCACACACAGACCGGGTTCGAATACAGGTACAAGTACTACTAAATATTAATAGAAACTGTTATGTATTGTTAGATGCTTTCCCCACAGGAAATACAGGTAATAAATGGTTGTAGTAGCTGTTCAAATGGGTTACTAATTTGTGTTTCCAGATGTACCAGAGTGTTAACAGCATTCGTCAGCAAGGTTATAAGACTGCAGTAAATAAAAAGTCAACAAATACAATACTAATACAAGTTATTAAACACATATAACTTTAATCTTGGTATGGCTGTATGCTTGGTGTGTCTGTGAATGTCTGCTGATAGTCTAACCCCATGCCTGCCAATGACGACATGATAAGCATAAACTCTCTGTACTGTGCACGATACATGTCTCTCAAGTGTCACACTGTCATGGACTGTGATCACTGTTACAAATCTCTGGGACACAGATTTAGTACCCACTTGATTTATCTCAATAGCACAGTCACACTACATCAGTCCACAGTACACCTTGGTAGTCACATATGTTTCTCTGACATGTAATAGTCCCCTGTAGTTGTGTACCTGTAGGTGTTATAGCTTGGCCCATACTGTCCCATGTGGACAGGTTGTGAGGTATGTAGGTGCTACAGAAGCTATAGGGCACTTGTATACAAAAATTAAGGGCAGACCTGTAGAATATATAAGAGTCCTGTTGCAAACAATACAGCCTATACTGGTAGTAATGTCATGTATTTCTGTCTCCCCACAACCCATTATCTGCATCATCATTTATTATTCTTATACATCAGGTATGGTTTACTTTTAACATATGCTGTTCTCAAAATGTTATGTTGGGCATTGTGTTTTATAATTGTTAAGTATTACAATGGTTGCATACTAACATACCTTGTTGAATTGCCTATGTTGTTGGCCTTATGCCGTATCTAACTGGCATGCTGTTACAGTACTGACTGTTATCCCAATTATTGTTTTGTTCTATATGCTATGCAATATCACATTATTGGGTTATGTTATTTGTTCTGGCATGCTGTTACAAGTAACCACACGTTCTCTTCATTACTAACCTATACACTTTGAAAAACTTCACCACCATAGCACGACTGGGTAGACCAGTTCCCAGCCATCTGCCTACCCTATCTCAGAGTTAAATGAAAAATACTGTAATAAAAAGATCAATACACAGGAGGTTCAGGTTCAGGTTCTTTACTAGTGTACACCAGGAGGAAAAAAAGTACAAGTACAGAATTTTGTCTGAATGAAACAGGAAGAACACAACTTTTATAGTATTTCTTACTAGTATTAACCCACCAGGCTGACGTAGTCAGTCACAAGGGGTTTTACATCACTTTAGCTTACAATATTCTATTCATCTAAAATGCTGATACTACATTTTGCTTAAAAAGTTTTTCTGGTAAACAACGTGGCCTTGCTAGCCACCTGGTTAGTTACAATACCCTTTTACAAAAGTTTCCACTCAAGGTTCTAAATTAATTCGAACATAATAGTAGATACAGTTCTCAATACATTTCTCTTGTTACATGTTATCACTTCCTCCTTGCAGCCGGTGTGTTATCTAGCAACATATACAAGGTCGATTGCTCAAGCTGAAAAGAGCAGAAGATTCTCATTATTTCACACATTTAATTTCCTGACCCAGCAGATAATCACTTGTGAGAAGCATAAACATTAATTCTTGCTGAGCTAGCAGCTGCTGGGGTTAGAGGCCAACTTGCAAAAGGCACACTGCAGTTTCCAAAAGCTTCTTGCAGTTTCATATGAATTCATTTTTCTTGTCATAACATTAATAGAATAAAATGCATTATATCTTTCTTATTTCTTAATAAGCACTAAACATATACATTAATACATATTTTTCTAACATTTTCCCCGTTAATACTTTTTATTCTATTCTCAGAAGTGAAAACAGTCTTATTTCTTCTCCTAACCTCTTCCACTTAGGATTTGCAGTTAAGAGAGTCATTCAGTTTAGACTTCAAGGAGAATTTCATTTGGAACCAATTCCTCAAGTTCAATGTCTTGATACAAGGTTTCAGAGACAGACATATCTATAAAATCTTTAATTAATCTTTTCATGCAGGGGATTCCACAACAAACACATGCTCCTAATAGGAGTAAACCCACACAAATGGCAATCAGAATATTCATTAGGATGGAACCCCACCCCCAAACAGATTCTGGAAAAAATCCATCAGAGGGTTTGGGCCTGGTTTGGTCATGGCCGACACTTGCTGAATCACCTCTAGATGGTCGTTGATTTCATGTCTATTATCTGGTATGTACGCACAGCATTCTTCTTTGATAAGCGCGCACGTACCACCTCTCGCCGCTAGGGTGAAGTCAAGAGCCATCCGATTTTGCAACACAACAGTTCTCATGGCATTCAGTTCATCAGTCACTAATTCAAGAGCAGAAAAAGTTGTATTACTCATTACTTCGAGAAGTTTTGACAGTTTTCTCAGCTCCCAAATCGATTTGACTGCACCATACGCTGGGAGTATACCTGCCCAAGATATAACACTGTCACTCAAGTCCATATGAGTCAATTTGTCTTTGTCCTTCATGGAATTATGGTCTTTCCAACCTGCTTCAACTCGCCCTACTGGATTCACAGGTTTCTCGATTGGATCTTTGGTTTTCTTGGAAACATCTCTCACGTTCCGTATTTTACCCAGAGGTAATTCCGCAGTGTGTCATATGGCCGGAACCAGGTAGCCCAAAAAAACAACTGCTGGACCAATTCTCAAGTAGCCATTTGCATGCCTTTTTCCCACACACAAAATAACAGTTTTCAACTTTAGTGCTAATACGCACCAACCCTGCATGAAACATTTTCTTATCTATGATTGACAATTGTTTAATCAAAACAGGATTTCTTTGTATCTCATTCAACGTTGTTTTCATTGAGTTCCAGTATGAATCATAGTTAGTATTGCAAACAGTACCCCCACTTTTAGTCTTAATATAACATTTATAAGATATTATGTTACAGTTACTCCAGCCCACCTGGAGAGTATCATTCTTGAAAAAACACACAATCCCTTTTTGTGTAACAGGTAAATACAATGCTATTTTATCCTGTGATCTCACAGTTCCTGTGTCAAAAAGCAAATTCTCCCAAGACTCATTGATCCCTAAAGGAACAGTGGACATTAGTAGTCCTCCATATGCTGTTGGTATAGCTGTACAAACCCAGCAGTTTGAAATGTTCATAGTCTCAGCATATACACGTTTAATTGCTAGGTATGTGTTAAAGTTTGGATGCCAGTCTATGGATGTCTCATCACGTTTATCCAGTTTTACTTGTGTGGTTGAGAAATGAAAAAAACAAAACAAAAAGAAAATTGTCAAAAGTACAGTCAACAAGTGTACGCTCAATAATATGATTATGCAACATTTTTGAGGTTGGTCTGAATTTCTATCTTTGGCCATTTTGTTCTTGTTGCGTAACAGTTACAATGTTTTTATCAAGTTGAAAGTTCTTTACCGGTTTACAATGCGTTAAATGGATCCAGGATGACTTTTTGGCTATTTTGACTGCAGTAGGAGTGGCCAGCAGTACCTGGTACGGTCCTTCCCACTTCGGGCTTGCCCAATTCTTCCTCTTTGTTACCTTCACCCAGATCCAGGACCCCGGGGCTGGAATCGCTTCCAATGGTCTGGTCTGTTCTTTATCTGAAAAAGAGTTAAACTGCAAGAGAGATTTATTTGTTAACAGTTTCCTCATATAACTAGCTAGTGAACTATCAGCCTCCTGGTCTGCAGGCATGAGAGCTTTCCACTGAGGTACATAATATGCTCTCCCAAACACCATTTCAAAAGGAGTTAAACCCTTTGCATTTGTAACTGTTCACATACTCAGCAGCGCCAGAGGCAGACAGTGCACCCAGTTCTTTTGGGTTTCATTGACTAACTTCCTAAGTTTGTTCTTGAGGACTCCATTGTGCCTCTCCACCAGTCCTGCAGACTGAGGGTGATAAGCACAATGGTTCTTAAGGGAAATCCCAAAGAAGCATCCCAACTGTTGCATAGTTTGATTCACAAAATGTGTACCATTGTCACTATAGATTCTTTCCGGTATGCCAAATCTAGGAATAATCTCCTTTATGAGGGCTTTTGCCACTGTTGTTGCATCCGGATTCTTGGTCGGAAAAGCTTCCACCCATCTAGAAAACATATCTACAATGACAAGGCAGTACTTTTTGTTATCGCATTTGTTCAGTTCTATAAAATCCATACAAATAGTATGGAACAGATATGGCGGTGTAGGAAAACTTCCTTGTTTAGGTTTAAATGCCCCTTGTGCATGATGTTTGTTACAAATATGACATGTCGCACAAAATTTTTTTGTGTAATTTGTGAATCCATATGTTTGGAATATTCAGTTTACTAACTGTACCATCCCCCCTGTTTAGACATGGCACTGCCCATGGCTCAACAAAGCTGCATATCTAAACAAATTAGACGGCAAAATTGTTTTTTTCTCTTTGGAGATGTACAGCCCGTTTTCAAGGATTGCTCCTCGTTTTTCCCATTTTTGTTTCTCTGCTTTTGTAGTAAGCGTCTGCATTGTTTTTAACATTTCTAGGTCTAAAATTTCAGAGGGTTGTAATTCCTCGTCTAAAAGTAAAGTTTCTGAGTTTGAAACTGCTTGCTTCGCAGCTGCATCAGCTCTCGCATTACCTTTTGAAATTCTGTCCTGCTGTTTCGTATGAGCTACGCATTTGCAAATAGCTACTTTAGTAGGTAACTGAATAGATTCTAACAATTCTAAAATAAATTGCACATGATTAATTGGTTTACCACTAGATGTTATCATCCCTCTATTTTTCCACTGCTGTGCAAAAACATGTACAGTAGAAAAAGCATACTGACTGTCAGTATATATGTTTACACATTTGTCTTTTGCTAAGGTACAAGCTCGTGTTAAGGCAATCAATTCTGCTGCTTGTGCAGACAAGTTATGTGGTAAGGATTGGGCTTCTAAGGTTTCAGTGTCTGTAACTATTGTATACCCCACTAGATTTTTCCCTGTAGGGCCCCTTCTGCATGAGCCGTCCACGTAATATGTCACCTCGGCCTTATCCAAGGGAATATCCGTGAGATATTGTCTGGGTAAGGTTTTCTGCTCAATTTCCTGCAGGCAACTGTGTGGTGTGGCATCCGCAGGAGTTGGGAGCAAAGTTGATGGATTTAATGTGCATCGTTCAATTGTCATATGAGGTTGGCTCAACAGTATAGTCATACAGGAAAGGTGTCTAGCAGGAGAAAGATAAGCTACCTTTTCTTGCAGTAAAATTATCGCAACCGCATGAGACACTCTCAATGTGAGAGGGTGGAATCACACCACTGTGGCTGAAGCCTGTACTGCCATTGCAGCTGCAACCACTGCTTGCACACAGTGGGGCAAGGATCGCACCACTGGGTCTAACTGTGATGAATAGTAAGCTATGGGGCGTTGCTTATCCCCATGTTGTTGTGTCAACACTGATGTCATATATCCTTGCTTACAGTCTACAGTTTGAAAGAAACGTTTATGATAGTTTGGTAGTCCTAAGACTAATGAAGAAGCTATCAATTGCTTCAACCTGCAGAAAGCTATTTCTGTTTCAGGTGTCCATTGTAATAAATCCTGTGCTGCCATCGGCTTTTTGTATATTAGGTCAGTCAGTAGAGCAGATTCCAAAGCATAGTTTGGTATCCAACTCTGGCAGAGATTAGTTGTTCCCAGGAAGGACATCATTTCCTTCTTGGTCGCTGGTTTGGGTGCTTGTAAAATTGCTGTTTTTCTATCCTCATCTAGTATTCTACCTTCTTTGGATATTACATATCCTAGGTATCTAACTTGTTTTCTCCAAAGCTGTAGTTTGCTTTTGTTTACTTTGGGTCCCTGTGTTGCTAAGAATTGTAACAGTGCTATGGTACCCTCCCTGCATTGCTGCTGGGTGGGGGCTTCTAGCAAGATGTCGTCTACATAAAGTAGAATTTGACTACCCCCCCGGTGGGGTGAATCCCGCCAAATTGCTAGCCATTTCTTGTGCGAATATTGTTGGACTCTCACAATATCCCTGTGGTAGTCGAGTATAGGTATACCTTTTCCCCTGAAATGTAAATGCAAACCAATATTGGCTATCAGGATGTATAGGTATTGAAAAGAAAGCATTGCTGATATCTACCACAGAGAAATATTTCTGGTGAGGTTTCAAATAATTTAACAAAGTGTGTGGATCTGGCACCGTAGGTGCTCTAGGTATTACTGCATTATTTACAGCTTGTAAGTCCTGAACCATACGCCATTCCCCGTTTGCCTTTTTAACAGGAAATAGGGGTGTATTACATGGTGAATCAGGAGATTCTACCAGTACTCCTTCTCTAAGTAATGCTGCTATTATGGGTTTGATTCCTATCTCTGCATCCTTTCTCAAAGGATATTGTCTCTTCTGTGGTCTGAATGCTGACTTTGGTGTAATAGTAACTGGTCCTGCTGTTCGAATAAGTCCTACATCTGACTTGCCTGTTGACCAAAGAATCTTTGGTATGTTACATAAGGCTTTCTCCTCTTCTTCTAATAAGAATGCTAATCAGCTGTCCTCGCTAGACTGCAAGTGTACAGCTGGGTGTGCCTGTGTTAACCAATTCAGTTTTTGTTTCTGTATTCCCTGCTCTGATAATTCTAAATCAGTTTGTTTCTCCCATCTCATTACTTTTTCTCCTAGGTCTGCCCATTTTACATTTTTGTTCTTAGTTAAACTGACATGTGGTAATCGATTAGATTTGTATAGTGCAAGGAATTCTTGAGGTAATGAACAGCTAACAACACTGTTTCCCTCAGTATCCCAGTACAGATTACGTAACACTAATCTGTTTGCATGATTTCTGAACAATTCTTGCTCATATTCCTTATCAGGTCCTGGTGTGCTACAGTAATACAGAGTGCAATGCAACAAATGCTGTCTGTCAGTGTCAAGGGAGGGGGATTTACTGATGGCTACGTTCATCAGTTCCTTGGTCACTGCCCCTAGACCAGTCATAACTAAGTCCTGGCTGTACCAGTAAAAAGTTTCACCCTCCGGTCGCACCACAAACGTATCCATTTGTCACTGTGCCTCCATATCCTGCATAGTCGGAACTACTGCTATGCCAAATATCTGCATAAGGTCCCTACCTAATAGGTTCACTGGACATTTTGGAGAAACAACAATTTTACTCCTTTGAGTCATCCCTGAAACAGGGTCAGTTATTGCTATATCATGGGAAAGTGGTTCCTGGTATAGCTGTCCATTTGCAGCTTTCACTAATATATAATCAGGTGATTCTGAATGTTCCGGTAACTTGGAGGGGTGCATCACAGTCCGTGATGCTCCTGAATCACACAGGAATTTAACTTCCTTCCCCTCCACCAGAAGTGTAACTTCCGGTTTTGTGTCTGCTAGGTAGAGCTCTAGGCTCAATAATGCTAAATCTAAAACCTCATTTTCTTCATCTTCCATGTCTACTTGCACTTCCTCTACTCCTTCTATCACATTTGCATTTGTTCTTTCTTTATTGTCTTTTCCCGATGATTTCTGACTCTTGTATGGTGTATCTTCACCATCATATAGTCAGTCCTCATCTCCTTTATCCTCTGTGGTTACCTTCTTATTTTGTTTACAATCCCTAGCTAGATGTCCCTTCTTCCCGCATTTAAAGCATTCACCTCTCTTTTTCCTTTCTTCAAAGTCCTCTGACCGTTTGTCAGACTGTTTATTTCCCTGTGCATTTTTCTTACTCTTTTTACCAGACTGTAATACATAAACTTCAGCTCCGTCTTCAGCAGTGAAGACTTGCGCTTTCTTTTTCTTTTTGCTATTAAAATGTCTTTCAGCATGTCTAGCATATTCAAGTAAGGCTTGTAACCTACTTGTTCGATGATCTATCATATGCTTCATAATGAAGCTACTAATAGGTGCAAAGCAACCTTTTAAAAATGCATTTTTCAATTGTTGTTCATACGGGGAATCATTTGTTTGATTTTCGGGAACTGTCATACCGCTATGGTTATTAAAACATTCTAATAATCTGGCATAGTAGCCATCTACTGTTTCATTTTCTTGCTGTATGCATTGATTAATACAAGTCCAGTCTGCTCTAGGTTTCCATTTCTCAGAGATTCGGTCTGTAAGGCCTTTTACTCTATTGTCAAGTTCTGCGTCACTATGTGGGAGTGGCTTAAATTCTGCATTACGAGGATTCCAGGTGCCACTAATCATGTGCCAATCTGGACCTACAATTTGTCTAACTACTTTTTCTACTTCTTCCCCATTTAAGTGGTAACTTAACCTCATGCCTTGTAAATCTTCTAGGAATTTTGTAAAATTAACTTTTGGATGGGGAATTCCCTCAGTAGCCTTCCGGATATCCTCCGGTGTCTGGACTATATACCAAGAGGGTTGGGTCCTGTCCAACCTGTCTTGCCTGAGGATTTGGTACCTCTATAAGTGGACATATTTCTTCCTCACTCTCAGCTTGTAAATTTCTCTCCATTTGATACAATTCTATGTCCCCCTGTGTTTTACGTGTTCGGGACCTAGTTTCAATGGTATCTCTAACAAACAATTTCGGTTTCACTGAGACATCAGGATACCGCAGAGGTGGACCAGCTTGTCCACCCGCTTCATATCCTGAAAAAGGGAGTGGGGGGGGAGTCATTGCTACTACTATATTATTATCTTCTTTGTCTAAAAACAATGCCTTTGAATTAATACTCTTTTGTTCCCTACGGTTTGCTTCCTCAACCACCTGTGTGCCTGAGGAATGCCTAATTGCCGTTGTTTCTTTGCCTGACCTTTTGTATCACTTTTAAGCTGTTTAAGAAGTTTAACAAGTGAAGATTTGTCTAATTTCCCATCAAATTCATATTTGTTAACCCATTTTGCATAATATCTAACATTATCTGCACGCTGTAGTTGCATATATTTTGCGTCTTCGGTTAGGGGCGGGTCTCGCGATGTTTTAGTGCACTGATTTCCCATGTTAATAAATGTTATGTAACCCTTTTACCACATGGTACCACAACTTCAGTTCTTTTCACAGTTTATCTAGAATAACTGCCTACCTTATTCTGTTACCCTGATCTATGACCAAATAAACAGTAACTTTTCTTGTCCCTGATCTGTATGACAAATCTGACAAAAAAGCAATATTTACTGTAACCTAGTCCCTGATCTAAAACAGAAAAAAAGGCAAAAAGTCTCCCTATCTGAGCCTCTGGTATTGAGCAGTCACAGTTCGAAGTGGAGATCCGCTCTTCAGCCACAGATCAGAAAGTGGCCAGCCTCTTTAAACGACAATTCAGTCGGAGGTCTTTTCACTCAAGAAGAACCATTTCGGTATCTTCTCCTGCATGCAGACTTCGCCACCGCTACGCTTTGATCCACAGCTTCTGAGGGATTCCGGTACGCAAAGGACCAATCTGTTAAATGAAAAATACTGTAATAAAAAGATCAATACACAGGAGGTTCAGGTTCAGGTTCTTTACTAGTGTACACCAGGAGGCAAAAACCGTACAAGTACAGAATTTTGTCTGAATGAAACAGGAAGAACGCAACTTTTATAGTATTTCTTACTAGTATTAACCCACCAGGCTGACGTAGTCAGTCACAAGGGGTTTTACATCACTTTAGCTTACAATATTCTATTCATCTAAAATGCTGATACTACATTTTGCTTAAAAAGTTTTTCTGGTAAACAACGTGGCCTTGCTAGCCACCTGGTTAGTTACAATACCCTTTTACAAAAGTTTCCACTCAAGGTTCTAAATTAATTCGAACATAATAGTAGATACAGTTCTCAATACATTTCTCTTGTTACATGTTATCACTTCCTCCTTGCAGCCGGTGCGTTATCTAGCAACATATACAAGGTCGATTGCTCAAGCGGAAAAGAGCAGAAGATTCTCATTATTTCACACATTTAATTTCCTGACCCAGCAGATAATCACTTGTGAGAAGCATAAACATTAATTCTTGCTGAGCTAGCAGCTGCTGGGGTCAGAGGCCAACTTGCAAAAGGCACACTGCAGTTTCCAAAAGCTTCTTGCAGTTTCATATGAATTCATTTTTCTTGTCATAACATTAATAGAATAAAATGCATTATATCTTTCTTATTTCTTAATAAGCACCAGACATATACATTAATACATATTTTTCTAACACTCAGCCAGCCGTGGCACCTGGAGGTGCCCTCTCTGTTGGTCTTTCATCACCTATGGGCAGAACCAGCTCAGGAGACAGGGCCCACCCCCAGGAGTAGGCACGGAGAGGCAGTGGTCACCCATCGACAGCTACCAGGGATGGAGCACAGGATTGTCCAGTGTGAGTTGAACTAGTGCCTGTACTAGATTGAAGGCAGACTGGCCAACCTGGAAGGTGAGGCTGGTGCTGGCACCCAGCCTCCAGCACAGCTACCTTTGGGGCCATGAAGAAGCAGTGCTGACTGACCATGGGTGGGGAGTTCAATCCCACTGCTACCATCTGGGGGCACTTGGTCCTTTGATTTCACAACATGTCCCTGTCCAAGGTGTTTACCCCCCTCATGTGTCATACATTGCCCCTGTCTGCTGTCTTGTCTGTCTTGTCTGTTTGGAACTGCTACCTCTCCTACCCAACTTACCTCCCCACATGTACCTATATCCCTTCCACAACATTCCACTCTCTATGTAAAAAAAAAAAAAAAAAAAAAAAAAGGGCATCCGTTCCACAAAAAAAAATTTCGCCCTGGCATAGCTGTCCATTTTGCCCACACCTACACTGTCCACAATCAATCATTACAGCAATTAATCAACAAAATTTTGTCACCCACACCCCTCTCTCGCTTCAAATTCCAAATTGTCCACAACCTGCACAGCTGTTGCTGTACAATAAATGGAGAGCTATGGTCCTTTCCTACACCCATCCTGCATATCTCTAACTGCTTTTCACATTGTTTTTCCCCCTGCTTGACCCCATTTCACCACTTTCCTATCACTCCCTTTTTCTTTTCTTTTTTTTTTTTTGGAATTAGCTCGGGTTTAAGTGGAGTGAAAACCCACTTAAATATTAATAAAACTGCTTTAGTCACCTTATATGTTCCTGACACTGTTATGCACATTAGCAAAAGTCTTACCCTGGCCAAGTTTCAAACACAGGACCCTGTCAATTACAGCCTAGTGCATTAGTTCACTAGGCTACTCAGCTCTGATACACAGCAGGTGTTTCTATAAACATATTCTGATTGCCAGTGATGCACATCAGCAAAAATAATTACACCTGCCAAGGTATGAAACTGGGACCCTGTTAACTATAACATAGTGCATAGTGCATTAGCCCATTAGATCACTCAGCTATGATGAATAGCAGGTGTTTCTAGAAACATATCCTGATTGCCAGTGACACACTACCTTTACATATAATGGGATAATGACAGCATACTTGAGACTGTGAGGGAGACACCAAGCCAGTACACAGCCAAATACATGTTGATGGATTTATCTGAGGCCTACGATATCAGGTAGAGCTGACAACTGCACAAACTGTTGCAGAATGTCCACAGTTATGACAATTACTTTTAGCATGGTTGTCACAAAACCTATTGTGTGTGCTGAAGTACTGGCAAGTCAGTGCAGACTGAGGTTACAAAATCATGGCAGAAAGTTCAATGTCACACATCATAACCATCCGAACAACAAATGTTCATGCAAATCCTGTGTAACACACTGTATGCAAGTACATATGTCTTGCAAATACACCTGCTATAATATTGCCTCAGAAGCTCTATCTGTTACATTGCTATCACGCTTTACATTTTGACACCCACAGTCCTGGCTTCCATTCCAGTCTGTTGCATGTCAAGTACATGCTTGTCAGTACAACAAATGAATAACGGAGCCCTGCAATTTCCAGCAGAATTGGTTGTTGCTATTGCAGTCACTGCCACCCATATCAGCATGTCAAAGCCGTGTAGGTTGGGACACACTTCACATATATGTATAGGTGTCCTAAATGTCACCTCTCTGGATGGCACTATTACATATCATATGTACCAGAGGTACATGCCTCACTTGGACTGTTATGGGTACCCTCAACCTGGTTATGCTGTGAAAATAGAGCTGACACTGTTCCCTCTCTGACATGTATAGTTTGCTGTCCCCCAATGTGTTCACAATCCCCAGTATGACTCCTAGGCTGAATGCAGCAGCTACAGCCTGCAACACATGCATCAGTATGTTCAGCTACCTGCTACAGACCTACCATACCTCCCAAACACCTAGAACAGGGACTCCATACAACACCCATACATAAAGGATTGGGGAGATGGTCAAGTGACACGGACATGTGTCACAGTTCTCCTATACAAACATACACAGCTGAAAGACCAGTCACTACTGCAGCAGCATGCATATTCTGATGTAAATGATGTATGACACTCACATCTGTCTGTCTCTTTACTGCCTTCACCCCACATTGTTAAACAGTAAACTGCCACATAAGCAGAAAGTCTGTTCACAATGGCCAAACATAGCATGCAAAACTGTGGGCATACCACATCAGTCCAAACAGTGGACAGTATTTCTACTTACCCTCTGTGATGCTGTAGTCCCCACATCTTGATAATGCACTTCTCACAGGCCAGGAAAAAAGCCAAGGCCTACATGAAGGCCTGAAACATAGCACTGTGTTGCCATGCCATTGGCTAATGAAAATGCAACCCAACTGTTCTGGATGCAATTAGCAAGTATGAGCCACAGATTGATACACAGGCAATCACCTGTTCATGAGCATTACCTACAAAAGGCAAGCTGCCGCCTATGGGCACAGGTCTGTAACTTTGCTTATAAAGACAGACTGTGCTATCCTAGCATTATGCCACAGGATTTCTGCACATAAAGGAGTACAGCACTATACCAGGTATGTAATAGAATTCCCCATGTAATGGGACACAGATGGGGGATGCAGTCATTGGAAATAGGGATTATGACACTAGGTTTGTAGTACATATTGTGGAATGACATGTTGCTGTTAGCTATCCGTCCAGCACCTACAGGCTTCCATTTTGGCTCTGTCTGCTGTGACATAGATCACAGCTCTGGCCCGTGAGTCACTCCCAACAATGGTCAGCTCATGTACGAATGCCACTGTTTTGTGTATTAGACAATAGTGACAGTACGTACTGGTGGATACAGCTGGCATATCACATGATGTACTGTCAGTCTGCTCCTCTCAGTCTGTGAATGTCACATAGGCATAGTTCAAACATTGTCCAGGTGTCCCTGACTGTTGCTGACATGCTCTGGATAGGTCACTGTGTACTCCACACCTGTAGCACATCATCTGAGAGCTATGGTTAGCATACCTGTTGACCCCCTACAGCAGGACTGCAGGTTATAGCCAGTAGTAGTGGGTGGACACAGGCTTTGCCTCAGCAACAGAGTGTAGCTATCAAGTATGCAATGTAAGGGAATGAATACAGTACCAGATATTAATGTACCACAACTGTTTTCTGAGGTGTCTGGCATGTGACAGCCAGATTCTCCACAGTCTGGAAACCACCATTATGTATTGTCCAATTGTTTGCCAGACATCCACATTTGTTTGGCAGAGGGTCCACATATATTAGGCACATGTACATATTCTGAAAACATCTGTGTACTGCAGATGTTGGACACCTACAAGGGTGATACCCTACAGCACATTTGCAGTGCTGTCTGTAATTGTGTCACACAGATGTTGCTGGACGGTCCACATGCACACATAGTACCATTCACCAATTTGTTGGATGGTGGCAGTATGACATGGTAATGGAATGTTGACCATAGGGGACACACCACAGTAGATGGGAGTGATGGGTGTGGACACAAAACAACACAGTATGTCACAGCACACAGGGCCATAACTGGTATACCTAGGATCATATGAGGTTACTAGGCTATTGGCCCTGAGGCCCTCATAAGCCTAGCTCAGAGTTTAGCCTATGTGTATGCAATTCATCACCAAATGCCCCAGTCCAACAGGGACACAGATGGCATCCCAAGGGTCCTATTAACCATCCCATTGTCCAGGTTTTGCTTGAAAAGGTGTAAAGAGGTACTCTGCCTGATGTTCACAGGGTATCCATTCCACAGGTGGGTGAGTGTGTGGGACACATATCTGACCTGCCAGCAAGTTCTGTTGATGTCACAGACCAGATTGAAGGCATGTGTGTGGGTTAATAGAGTGGAGCTTGACTTGCAGTTGTGTGGCAGTCCCATCAAGGTGGAGTCTGTGATCATCTTGTATGCTAGACAGAGGTCACCTTTGAGAAGTCTGTATGAAATTGGGTAGATGGATGGGCTTATAGCCTATTTGTGTATGGTAGATGTTTGAGGTCCTGGTATTCCCTTATGAGGAACCCCTGTGATCTCCCCAGTTGCTGCATGTGCTTTGCAAGGTACATTACTAAAGGGGCATTATACTCAATAATGGGCTTTATTGGGGGGATTGCATGGATGTTATGAACCCCATGTCCCTGGATGACATACTCTTATGTATGAGGTGGGCCATGTAGAAGGCTTTCCTTACAATGGAAGCAATATGGTGGTCAAATGTCATGTTGCCATCAATCTGTGTGCACAAATCACTCTCAACTGTGTGCTTAGGATGTTGTTAGTACTGTGATAATATGTGGGGATGCCACTTTCTCCAAAGGGGATGATGCTGCATTTCATAATATGCAGCCTGAGGCCATGTTTCTAGCACCAGTCATGTGTCTGTGTGTGACCTTCTTGACAGATGTCCACATCACTAGGGAATGTGGTGACAGCATGAAGTATACATTCTTCTGCATACATGGTCGACCATAGCCCACTGGCTGTGGACTGCATCTCAAAGGGTAAATCACACATAACTGAGGCCCAAACACAGAACACTGGGTTACACCACTAGTTATGGGTCTACCATTTGAGGTAGCTTCCCCTATGTGGCCTAGGTGGGTTCTGTCAGTGCACCAGTGTGCTACCCATCTGGTAACATATGGACTGATGGCTAGTTGGGAGTGTATATCTATTATGTGCAAGTGGGGAATACTGGTAAAGTCTTTGGCCAGGTCAAGGTAGGCAGTGTGCACTGTCTCCCCTCATCCATGTCTTTGGTGACTGTGTCATAGAGGTCAACCAAATGTAACAGACATGATTCCCCCTTGACAAAGCCTAACTGTGCATGATTGAGTGTGTGGAGGTCACCAATGTCCTTGTTAATGAGGTTTATTATAAACTGTTCCATGGCCTTGCAGTACCTTGTGGTAGTTAGCGAAGGATAGTGCTGGCAAACGTAGATGTGCAGGATGTGTACATAATGAAGAACAATGTATGTGGTCCTGTGATGTGTTCCCCTCTTCTTGTCTTTCAGGAGTGATATACAGATGTAGGAACCCACCATTTTCACCAGTGGAGAATGATGCCATAGTTGACGAATTGAGACTTCATCACCAGACCCTGCTGTCAAGGAGTTGCCATAATCAGCAACAATGAACTACACTGTGGGCAGACCTCTTGGCATCTGTAAATCATGCTGAGCTACAGGAAAGGAAATATGAGCAGGTCCAACACCAAACCATAGATATGATAAATAATGCATGGCAAAGGGCTGCAGTTATGGCCAAGGACCGTGCAGGCACCATTAAAGGGCCTGCAACACAACAAGTACTTTCAGCCACAGAGGAGTTCCTGGCAAACCTGGGTTCAGTCACCAGCTCGCAAAGATCCATCACCCCATATGTCATGGAGGTGTGTGGCACAGCTTCCACAGCAGAGTAGCATCCAGGTAAGTCTCCTGTCAACATCACTTTAATACTGTAGCAGTCATAGTGGCAGCTTCTGCATACCTGTACATGAATGTCAGGTCAATGTGCATTTGGGGGGGTTGTAATGCACACATGGGCACACATATTGGGAACATCAGCAATATGGGCAGTATCACAGTTCGTACTGTACATGTTGATGCATGCACATATTTTCCTGCACCAATGCCACATTTGTGTCTGCTCATGATACGTCTCCCCAACAATTGCATAGGTACCTCTCGTGTGGCCAGAATCCAACATTCTGTAGCTGGTGAGTGTGAAACTGTTGTGGAGGGATTCACTGCAGTGCATTACATCGGTAATCACAGTATCATATCTGCAGGAGCTATAACATATTTGTACATATTTTTGTGAAGGTCTAGGTAGTCTGCTATTCAGGGGGCATTAGTATGGTAGAAATGGGTGCACTGTGTTTTAGGTGAAGGTTCATCACATACACTGACATGTTGCTTATCTCACGGGTGTATTGTACTGGCAACATTAATTGGATGTAGCTGTACTTCATGTTGTTAAGGGCCTGTTTTGTCTGTGTCTGTTGTGGTCTGCTTCTGTGTTGTGCATGGGATCAGTAATAAGGTGTGGTATGTGAAATGCATTTGTGGCACCTCACCTGTATGCATGTGTGTGTGTGTGTGTGTGTGTGTGTGTGTGTGTGTGTGTGTGTGTGTGTGTGTGTGTGTATGGATTAGCAGACATAAAAGTGCAGGAATTAATGTAGTCATTTTGCCTTCCTCCTCACAGTTGACCATGGGGGTTGGAGTTTGTCCCCCTCACAACCTGATATCAGTGTTTCATCAGACTCTGATGATGATGGTGGCCATGATGAGGCACAGTTGGGATTGTTTTCGGCTGAATCTGTCCCATGGGTTGACATCCCATTTCCTCTCCCAATGTCCCTGCACATGGTCAGTATGCTCACACATACACAGTCCCCTGCGGTCACAGATATTAGACAGTCAGAGGGTGGTGGCATTGAACAGGAGAGTGTGGCGACTATGGCATCTGTGACTGTAGACAGTAGTCATAGCCAGACAGCTGGTGAGGTTAAACACAGACAGATTGACAGGGTTGCTCGAAGGAGGACTGCTGCCCATCCACCACCTGTCAGAGGTGTCACATTACTTGTCAACTGATACATGTTTTGGTCCATTATGGAGGCATAGATATGTTCTGAACTCAACACCAGGTGGATGCTCAGACTCAAGGGTGCATCACTGTCAGGCATCCATGACTCCATCCACAGCACTTGTGATGCCTTACATCATTTTGTCGATGTAGTGGACAGACGGTGGGGTGAGACATTGTCACTCCTTAACCATGCAATGTCTGTGCTTGAAAATGTGGTGGGAGTAGGGCATCAGACATGTGGACATAGGTCAGCAACAACATCAGCTGAAAGCCCACGTGGCCATGCACAGTCACACTCTCTTAGTGGCAGTACCACCAACACTACTGAAGGGAGGGTGCTGTCCACACCACAACATGGCAGGCCATGGGCATGCATTCCTGTGTGGTTCTGTGAGGGACATGAACCCAGAAGACACCAGTCACCATCAACAAGTAGTACCACATCTGACCCTAGGCATGGTGGTGCCAGTGCCAGTCCTTGCAGATCCAGTTCCCATGTTCATGGCCAGAGATGGTGAACTGTACATTCTGTCATGTATGGTCCACAGCTCTCCAACATACCATCATGTGGGGCTAGCACGTGGCTTGACTGTCTATACACACACACACACACTCACACATCACTGTCACATGCAGGTCACCAGCAGACACACACGGCTCCTCTCCATGGCTCAGCTGACCAGCACCCCATCCAGACACACACACACACACACACACACACACACACACACACACACACACACACACACACACACACACACACACACAATGTTAACTGTGTTGCACAGCCTAGGCCTTTGGCAACCCCACACCATACCCTGTGCATGTGATGACACCTGTGCCACAGCCCTGTCATCCATACCAGTGATGCAGGGATATGCACATATGTGTTTGATGCACAGGGTGACTATAGTACAGTTAATGACAGTTTGTAGTGCAGTAGTATTATGGCCTGTAAGGTGTTGTCTGCTGACATGTGTCATGAGTGCACATCAAAGGGTTCCTATCAGTTCGTCGAAACTTCAACAGTTTGAACACCATATGTTCGAACTGTGAAGTTCGAAAACTGATTATCGTGAAACCGAGGAACACTGAATTCTTTCCCAGGGAAAGAACTTGGTGGGCCGTTTTTGTGGCTTTGCGATTTTCAGCACTGTGGTGGAAAGTTAGGTGAGTTAGGGTTTGGGTGCGAGTGAGGTGGGTGTGCAATAGTGACAGACTTTAGGGTTAGGGTGGGATAGGTGAGTTAGGGTTAGGGCGCGGGTCAGGTGAGTGTGCGATAGTGACGGACATTAGGGTTAGGGTTTGGGTTAAGGTAAGTGTATAGATAGTAGTGTATGTACAGTTTAGTATAGGGTTAGATGTAGGATTTTAAGTGTATGTGTGTGGATTGCTGTTTTTTTTGGTGTGCTTGTGTTGTGTGTGTGTTTCTTGGAACAGCAATTTTTTCCTTGGGAAAAAAATCGCTGTTCTAAGCCTTCGATGATTTGCACTTCGAAGTTAAAAGTTCGAACATATGGTGTTCGAACTTCTGCCATTTTGACAAAGTGGTATAAACCACACATCAAAGTGTATATACCTTTGTTCCATGATGCTGCATTGCTGTTAGTATTGCTGACTGACTGTTGTCTCCCAGACATTTTTCTGTTTCTGTTCCAGGTGTCTGTGTGTCTAAACCATGGGGACCTGGTGCCAATACAATGGCTCAGGATGGCATGGTGGCAATGCAGAAATATGACTTTGCCAATATATGATTGTATATGTGCATGGTTATCTAGGTGAGTATGTGTGGAACAGTGTGTCAGGCACAATGGGGACAGACAGCATAATATTTCATGCATACCCCTTCACACAGTGTGTTACTCTTGATACATGTCACCTGGGAGTCCAGTAGGATCATTGGTTCATAGAATCATAGAAGGTTACTAGCGTAATGGCCCTGGGTCCCTTACAGTTTATTCCCAACAGAATCATCAATCAGCACTTGTTGCCCCTGTCATTGAGTGACACAGGTGGGACCCCTGTGACAGATTTGTGGTTTCCCATCCACTCATTATGGTTGCAATTGAAGATGGTCTGCATGGTACTCTGATGTGCATGGGAAGTGGATTCCTGAGACAGGGCAGCCTCTGGGAGACAAACCTCTCTCTCCAGCAGGTTGTGTTGATGTGTCATATCAGATTCAGGCCTGTCATGCTGGTAATGAGCGAGGAGTTAGACTCACATATATGGGGCAGCTGTTGAAGGGCAGGTTCCAACATTGTCCTGTAGGCATGACACAGCCCACCTCTGGGCAACCTGTCTGATGCTGCATGGAGCACTACTGATTCAAGCTTGTCTGCATGGGACAGGTGTTGGAGGCCATGGATTACCTTTGTGTGTATTATCATGGACTTTCCAGTTGGTACAGATGTCTGCATAGGTACATACCAAACAGGGTTTTGTAGTAAATCATTGGTCTACTGACTGACAACTATACAGAGGTAATGACCACCTATTTTTGTGTGCAATCCCTTTACCTATGAGGTGAACTATGTACAAAGCTTTTCTGACCACTGCTTCTACATGATGGTTAAATGTGACATTATTATTAACCTGAGTACCCAGGTCTCTCAACACAGGTTGTGTGTTTGGGGTGTTTCCATTGCAGTGGCAAACAGCTGTGCCATGTCCTTGCCAAATGGTACGATGGTACAGTTTTCTGCATTTAGCTTTAGGCCAGGACCTTGGCACCAGTCCATACTTGATGTAAGACCCTACTGCAGTGTGTTAACATAATTTGGTGTGTCAATAACAGCACAAAACTTACAGTCGCCACAGCCTTGGTCAGTACCTACAAATGTGGGTGCTGGTGGTTAGCATTTAAGCTCAGATACATGTTGGTTATTTAGCTGCAGAAGCTACTCACAGGGCCTCAAAATGTATACATATTGTGCACACATACGCAAGACAGACTAGGGTTGTCACCTTATTAAATGGCCAATGTGGGACACTTCTGGTAGTATCAGGAGAGTTGCCAGGACAAACCATACCCACCACAAGTGCAAAGGACAGGACTTCTCTTTTTTTGCCAATATGACAACTTATTTTTGTAGCATTTGCCTAGATTATGCTATTTCTCATAACCTTAAGGTATTTCTGATGTAAACTGACTGCTTTATGCAACTACTGCACAAATGTAGGACATGTTTTTTGTCCTGCACTCTCAGGACATATGTATTGTTTTAGTTGTGTTTACAGGATACACCTGGCCAAGCATGGACTGCAACATACACAGTGGGACAGGTGGTGGCCCTAATACAATCACACTACTGCAAGGGGATATATGGACACATACACACAAGCACACACACACACACACACACACACACACACACACACACACACACACACACTCATGAACCGCTCACTCCTACCTGTCTAGTTGTGTGTACTATAGTGCTACATACATATCGCATGTGCCATAGAGCTTATATTTTATATAGTGTCTGCCACTACAATTCAGGTGGATGACATCTGCAGGCACTGTAAAGATTGCCACTGGGGGGTTAACAGGTTTGCACAGGCCCTTACAATGGTATAACTGTTACACACACACACACACACACACACACACACACACACACACACACACACACACACACACACACACACACACACACACACACACACACACACACACACACACACACACACACACACACACACACACACACACACACACAGAAGACAGTCACACTGCTGCAAGGGGATAAGCATACACTCACAGAGTTGCCAGTTTTGAGATTAGAATCCCTACCTATCTAGTTTACAATACTATGTACTTATCACATGTGCCATGGAGCCCTTGTGTTTAGGGAGTGTCTTACTGTGCTTCTAAGGTGGATGACATCAGTAGGCCCTGAATAGGTTGCCAATGGGGGGTTAACAGGTTTGCACAGGCCCTTAAAATGGTATAACTGTTGCACACACACACATGCACACACACACATACACACATGAAAGACAGCCAGACTGCTGCAAGAGGATATGCATACACACGCATACACTCATAGAGTTGCCAGTTTTGAGATTAGAACCTCTCCCCATCTAGTTATATATACTATAGTACTACGTACTTATCACATGTGCCAAGGAGCTATTGTGTTTAGAGAGTGTCTTACTGTGCTTCTAAGGTGAATGACATCAGTAGGCCCTGAATAGGTGGGCAATGGGGGGTTAACAGGTTTGCACAGCCCCTTAAAATGGTATAACCATCGCACACACACAGGCAAGACAGCCACACTGCTGAAGGGGATATATTTACACACACATATACATGCACTGAGTTGCCAATTTTGAGATTGGAACCTCTACCTTTCTAGTTGTATATATGATAGTGCTATGTACTTACCGCACATGCCACAGAGATTATGTGTCTGGAGATTGTCTAATTTTACTTCTAAGGTGGATAACATCAGCAGGCCCTGTAAAGTAAGCCAATGGGGGGGTTAACAAGTAGGCAGAGGCCTTAAAATGTGTTTGCATTGCATAAACATAGGCAAGACATACACACTGCTGCATGGGAATATGTTTACACACACATACACTCACTACAGTGCCATTGCTGGGATTAGACACACTACTTATTTAGTTTTGTACACTGTAGTGCTACATACTTATCGCACGCACCACAGAACATATGCGTTTGGAAAGTGTCAGCCACTGATGTTGAGGTGGATGACATCAGCAGCTGTTGACAGGGAGGCCACTGTTGTGGAGGCATACCTCTCAACCTGGAAACATCAAAAATCAGGACAAGGCCCATGAAAAATAGGTACAAATCTGTACGCTGATTAACATCTAATTTGCATACATAATTATGTAACCCCACCCACTCCAATGGAATTGTGGGATACCAACTTTCGAACGCAAATTGAAGAACAGACAACCAAAACATGGCACCAGAGTCCTCCTGCAGCCATTCCAGTGTCCTGTTACCTGGCTATTTTGCCCCATTTACCATAAACACTACTAATGTATGCATACTGCATTACTTCTACAATGATCTGAATTTTATTTTTATATTTTACAGCACAACAATGCAGAAACACTAAAAGACATCATCTGGTAAACAAAGCAATACTGTCTCACAATGAAAATAGGCTTGACATTAAACTTTGCCCTTGAAACTCACATTCATTGAAACAGCATTGAAACCCACACACACCACATCCAAAGAAAATGCATCTGGCCAGTGGTAAATAAAGATTACCTTTGGGCTGTTTTCAAATCATTGGCCCCTTGCACACAAAACAAGAAACATACATGTGCTCTTTTCTTTATACACCTTCCTGACTTTATTAAATTATATTCCTTGTATAATACAACACATGTTAGAGCGCATTTTAAATTTATTGTTTGAACATTTTACCAGTAATCTGTACTGTAGGCAATGAAACAAAACACATGAACCAATAATGACAAAACTGCCCAATTCAGAACTTTTCCATCATAAAAGTCTGCTTCCACACCCACACTATAAATAGAATGACAGTAGTGTAAGCCATAGGCATCTTGCACAGCTTCTCGCACTTATTTTCAATTTCATTTTTTTTTGGGGGGGAGGGGGACAAAAGGTCAAAAACCAGGGACACATTTTAAACATTGCTTGTATAATTTTGTAAAGTTGCTAGAATAAAATGCTGCGCTACCATCATGCATTTCACTGGCAGGTTTTGAACCCAGGACTCTATGCACTACATTCAGAACAACATACCACTATCCCAAATCAGCAGCTGCCTGAAAAATAGGAAGACTGAAATCATTTAGTGAATTAATTTATCACTTCTCAACATAGCTCTTAACCTCAACACAAAAAACATGGACAAAACAACAAAGCCAATAATGGGGGAATCATATGAATAAAAGGTAACATTTTTAAGTGTCTATTTTAGTGGGAGCAGTAGTTAACATGTAAAAGTTTAAATACAAGAGATTGAAGAATGAGAGCAAATCTGAAAGTGTTAGCTAAGGTCTTTCCTTATTTCCTCAGAGCTCCAGGGTCTAGACTTTAATGAGAGCAAATCTGAAAATGTTAGCTAAGGTCTTTCCTTCTTTCCTCAGAGCTCCAGGGTCTAGACTTTAATCCTGATCTTTAGTGGTTATCTAACTGAAACAAGTATGTTCTCAACATATTTAAATGTACAGGGGGAAAAAACTTGCAGGCTGCCTGGTTATGCTACTCTAAAGTATCCAGATACAGCACGCTTACCTAGGTAGTGACTGTAAAGAGTCCAAAATTTCAAGCTCATTTACCTGGTTAAGAAATTAATAAACTAAAAACTTAAGCTAAAACTATAAGCAAGTTTGTTCTAGATAGGGTCGGGCAGTAGTGTCGCTTTTTTCTGACAGCAAAGTAAACATTTGTATCTTCTCTGTAGTAGTTTGTACAAAGTTGGCAGACAGTGGATAATACCTCTTATCCTTATAGCAAAAGAATTCTGTACAGAGCCCAACATAATGTGTGTGGGGGTAAGGGTGTAGACAAAGGACCAAATTCACAGCTAGATTTTACATATTGCTTTAAAAAAAATAGAAAGTTGTTGGAATAACAGGTTTTGCATTGTTCCACATTTTCTTAAGGATATAACATCCAAATGCTTACCATTATCTAGTGACATCAATCTTCAATTAATTTTGCCAGAAAACTACACCTTTTAAAAGGAACAAGATGAAAATATGATGAAAACGTCTAGACATTCTACAAAATTTTGGACTGTTGAGAGTTATGCAGTGGATAAATCTGAAGAGTTATAAATGGACAACTAATTGTTCTAAGAGCTTGTTTTATTTGTAGTAGCTCATATAATTTTAGCATTACAGAACCAAAATGTTGCAAATGGAAGGCAATGAATATAACTGAAGATTTATAAATGGATAACTAATCTGCAAACGAATAAGTGTGTGCATGGTAACTTAATTTAATACATCCCTGCTCCAAACAACATTTACTTATAATTTCTCCTCTCAATGTACACCACTGTTGTTTGCTGAACAAAGTACACTGGCTGTCTTGTAACTGCATGTTGCTTTTAACTCAACTTTTAAAAACTTCTACTATCCTCAATAACTAGGACTGCACACTATTATTTTCTGTCACAATGAACAAATAAAACAAGGAGACAACAGACAATGTACATTCTACTCTCTCGCCAACCATTTTTTTGGGGGGTACACTCTTTGATAGCTATTACAGACCCGTACAAAACATCAAAACATATCCTGAACTATGCCCAGTTTATTGTGTCTAAGTTGTGTGCCAACTACATCATGAACTATGCTCTAAATGTATTGCATTTTCATGTGTCTTAAGCATACCTTTGAACTGCTACATAACGTAATATTTTTATGCTCCCTCTCACACACACACACACACACACACACACACACACACACACACACACACACACACACACACACACACACACACACACTCTTCTGTCCTTACCTGCCTGAGTAGTTTGTTCGGCTTGACGGACGAACTACAAGCCCTTCTTCTGTTCATTCTCGCCATTAATCCTTCCTCCTAGTGTTGCTGCCCGGCCGCCGCCATAATTCCCGCCGTTTCAGATGAACTGCTCAGCTTTCCTCCTAGTGTTGCTGACTTGCTGCCCGGCCGCCGCCATTAATCCCGGCTCGAATTCCCACCGTTTCAGCCAGCCGGAAATGATGATGTGAGTTCCTTGAGCTCAATTCCAACTGGCTGGTAGCCTGGCGGAGCTGATCTCATTGCGCACATGATGATGTCAGCTCCGACAGCGTGAAAATTTTAAAAATGTAAAGAAAAATTGGAAATGAAGGGGTGCCACTCGGGAATCGTGGCACCCCTTCATTTGGACCCAAAACTCGGTAAAAACTGAGTAATTCGGAATGGTTGGGAGGTCTGTGTGGAGGAAAAAGAAGAAATGAGCCAGCAGCAAGTAGACTGTATTAAAGCAAAAAGTAGTTTAATAAAAACTACTAAAACAGCATTGTAGCATCCTAACACAAACCGGTTTCGGCCTGGGTTTTGAACCTAGCCTTCTTCAGTGTACAGCAAGGAGGCTTGTCAAAAATGCTGAATATAAACAAGTAAAGCCATCCTGATTGGTTAAGGAATAATAAACATGTGCTGATAAATAATCAGCAAAAATTAATAAAAATTAATACATTTAAATACATTAAGGACCAGAACATTTTCAATTATTCAAAAAATAACTATATATATATATATGTATATTTATACATGTATATGTATTTTTTGTTATATATATTTTGATATTTAAACACCAAATATACAACAAGGATGTATCCTATATAAAAATGTTTATTTATAAACATTCATTTAACCCTGGATTAAATAATGCACCCAATTTGGTTATCCATTTCTTTTCTTTTAAATCAAGTTTTTTATGCCAACCGCTCTTGTTGGTTCTATCACCAATAATTTTATCAATGATAGTAAAATGAAATTGTGCAGTACCATGTGTAAGAGTATGTTTGTATAGTGCATTGGTTGTTTTTTTGCATCTGATGTCACTAAGGTGTTCCGAGACACGTAATTTGACTGGTCGAGATGTCTGCCCAACATAAAATGAGTGGCAGGTACAACAAGCCAAATAAATGGCCCAGTCCGTGTTACAATTGGCAAAAAATGTAATATCAAAAACTGTGTTAGTATTCCTACTAGTGAACTCCTTGATTTTCAACATGTGCTTACAATTGACACAGTGGCCACATGGAAAGGAACCTATCAACTTGTCCCCCAAAATAGTAGTTTGATACACCTGCGGTAAAGTGGATTCAAAATGGTGTTTGTAATGGTTGAAATGACCAGCCAAATTCTTGCCTTTTCGAAAAGAAAATAAACATTTGTCAGGAATAATGTTTTTGATTCTAACATCAGCTTCCAGTATATTCCAATTGTCCCTGATAGTCTTAATGAAGTTGTTAGTGTTTCTACCAAATGTGGTAGTAAATCTTAATTTATTTGACTTGATGGGCTTCTTCTTATATGTCAACAGATTAGATCTATGTAGACCAGAGGCATAATTCTGAGCCATAGTCACATATCCTGAATTATAGCCCCTGTCCATAAATCTATTGTGCAAATCCTGAGCATGATTGACAAAAGTATTATTATCAGAACAGTTACGCCTTATTCTGATAAATTGTGATTTAGGAATGTTCTTTGCGATGTGTTTTGGATGAAAGCTGGATGCGTGGAGAATAGTATTATACTGAGGGAATTTTCTATAAGTTTCAGTTGTTAAGGTGTTATCATTGTTTCTGGTTACCAAAACATCCAAAAATGTAATTGATTTTTGGTCATAGGTAATTGTGAATTGTATTCCCCATTTATTATCATTCAGATATTCCATGAATTCCTGGAGATATGAAACATCCGATTTCCACACCATCCAGCAATCATCCAAGTATCTTCGCCAGATATCAATTTCTGGCAAAAACAAATTATGAGTGTCGTCATAGATCATAATTTGTTCGATATACGCCATAAACAGATCTGCATATATGGGGGCAAAAGATGCCCCCATAGCTGTACCTCTGATCTGTAGGTAACATTCCTGGTTGTAGAAAAAAACATTTTTAGTCAAAACATGCTCAGTCAAATTTAACAAAAGCGTATTGAATCCTGGTTGATATATATTGGATTTATTGAGCCAAAATTCAATTGCATCAAGTCCTGCCCAATGTGGAATGTTAGTGTATAATGAACATACGTCCAAGGTACAAAGCCACCAATCTGAATCTAACTGCATATCATTTACAATACTCAAAAATTGAGTAGTGTCTTGTATTCGTGATCTAACATATATCAATAGAGGCTTTAAGTGCATTGTTAGAAATTCAGAAAGAGGTTCAGTAATAGACCCCATACCTGACACAATGGGCCTACCTGGTGGATGTAAAAGATCCTTATGTATTTTCGGTAGAAAATAGATGTATTGTCTAGTGGGATCAGTAATAGTTAAATGATAAAGTGTTTTTTTAGTGATAATACCATTGTCAACAGCAGAATTCAGAAAATCATCAATATCCTTTTTGAATACTAAGGTGGGGTCCAGTGGCATTTTTGTATAATACTTAGCATCATTAAGTTGTTTGTGTGCTTCAATATCATAGTCACTCCAGTCTAACACTACCACTGCCCCTCCTTTATCTGCGTTGATGATTACCAAATCTTTATTACGTACAAGTTCCTCTAGACAAGATTTTTCACCATCAGTTATGTTATTGGACATAGGTATATCATGGCTGTGCTGAAAATGTAACTCATTAAGTACACTTCGCAAAAAGAGGTTAACAGTTGGATGCATAGGAGGAGTAAACTTGGAAGTGTGATATTTGAAAGATTCCATTTGTGAATGTTCTGGATCACCTCGATCCTGAAAAAATAGTTTGAGGTTAATGAGTCTGCAAAATGCAAATAAATCATTAGTGAATAAATCTTCTGGAACAAAAAAGCCAGGAATGAAAGATAGACCTTTATTTAATAAAGATATCTGTTCACCTGTTAGTGTAGTACTGGATATGTTACATACATTGTTTACTTTTTGGTCAATATCTCCAACAAATTCTGAAGACTGGTGACTTTTTCTGTGCTTCCTGCCCCCCCCCCCTCCTCCCTCTGTGTTCCCTAAAGGGGATACATAGTTTTTACGTTTGGGGGTGGGGGAATCAATGGTGGACTGTGTGTCAGTATCTGTGCCAGACGAGGTCTCAAAATCAGTAGACTCAATATTGCTACTGTGCCCTTTTAGTATGGAGCGCGGACGTTTCCTTTTAAATTTGGAAAATTGTTTATTTGTATTGTGTCCTTCTTGAAATCTAACATGCCTGATGTTCTTGAACGGTTGTCCCTTGCCATAATCTGAAAGGTCACGAGAAAACTTTTTAAGTTTTCTTTCTTTCAGAATAGTATCAAAACTTAACAGTTCAGTACTCAGTTTTGCTAATAAAGGAGGAAAAAAAGTTTCATTTTGATAATGATTGCACTCCTCAATAGACTTAAGAACTGAAGTGGTTTCACTATCAATAATTCTAGTATAATAATCAGATAGAGATTTCACAAACTTCATTGAGCATTCCTGTTGAATGGAAGTCCATTCAGCAATTAAATTCACATCAGGGCTAGCCACCAAAGGCTGTATTTTCACTCTGAGACCCCTAGGGCAAATGCCCTTTACTAAATAGGCTTTTAGTAATTTGTGATGCCAAACACAAGATCTAAGTGCTTTCATATTTTTATTTAACGCAGCAAATTGTTGTTCGCATTTTTGTTCAGGTTTCAAAGAAATAATATTCCCTGAAACTGTGGTGTCATCACCAATGCCAAATGCTGCAATATCATCTTTATCCGATGATAGATCCAAAAGTATCTTTTTAAGATCCATAATGTATTAATATTGTTCAAAAATGTTATTAAATACAACCACGTCCTGTATGGAGAGATCAAAAGATCAAACAATAATCAGACAATAATGGCAATAGACAATTAATGCCAAAAACTAGTACCTTATAGCCACGTCTGGTACAGGACAATAATGGTGTATTGATTACAACTTGTGAAAACTACCAAAGGTCTGTAGTTTGGCACACAAATGTAAGATTTTTTAAAAAGAAGGTCCCAGAAGTGAAAAAGATAAGTCCCAAGATAATTGTATACACTAGTTCAATGAAGTCAAGTATATATTTAGATATAACTGTTTTCCAAAATACACTAGTATTATTCAAATTGTGCAAAAGGAGTCATGGGCAGATACTGACAATATATAAATATATCCAAAGATATATGAAAAACAGAAATGCCAACTAAACTCAATAGTCAGCTTATGTTATAATAGAGTCAATCATAGAGACTCCAAAATGGTAATTTGTGTAAAGTAGTCTAGCTCAATCACTATATTCAAAGATAATAAGCTTGATTAGTCAACAATGTCTCCTATCAACTATAAGAACAACAATCATAAATCATCTATACTATGTGAAAAGTTGTTAATATTGACCCTCATATAGCACTGAAGTTGTTAAAACAAATATGTTTCAACAATGAAAAATCAATGGAATAATGTTACACAGCATGTTCATAAACACGCACAGCAAAAAGCATGAACCATACATGCTACAAAGTGCTAAATAAAGATCATAAATATAAACAATGCTTGTATTTATGCATCAATAATTATCCAAAATACTGATATAAATCACAGTATAGGAAAAAAGACATCATTGTTCTTGTTAACAAATAGGAATGAACCACACTATAAAGTACATCAAAATAAGTCCAAATGGAAGCTAGAAAAAAGTCCAACTATATTTAAAAAATAATAAAGATGCAGTCCCTGTTGAACATGATCCGATGATAACCATTAACTATCTGGAGATATAGTCCAATCCTAGTTGCATCGAAATGCAAATGACGCTGACCCAGTTGAGTGAAATAGCCGTGACAAAGTTTGCATAAAAATATAGATCGTACCTATAGAAGGAATCAAGTGTTTGTATAAGGTTGAATCATGAAACAAAGTATAGTCACAGTAGCTCCAAAAGTTGAATCACAACCCCCAGATGTAAAAAAGGTTGTCAGCCAATGTTCCGATGGTATATACTGAAGACCAACCGTAGCAAAATAGAAAATATAACTTCTGCCCTTAGAAAAAAATATATCGAGTAGTTTCATAAAGTTCCCCAAGTGTGAAAACAATTGTCAGCCAATATTCAAACGTTATCCACTGAAAACATCCGCAGCCTTAGTTATAATTCGCCATTTTGGAAATTAAACCACGCGCATACAAACAGCATTAGTGCACATGAAATAATTTCTTTTGCATCTTTTAAATAGATGCTGCGTGGAGCCCAAAAAAGATCGTAATGTGCCCAGTTAGTGTATGAATAAACCACTCACCCGATGGTACGCACAAGCATTACTGTAGGTTATCTCCATTATACTGCCGTAGGCATAAATGGAAAATGGCTGGTATTCTTCTGCTAAAATATAGCTGTTGGCGTGCAAAACAAGACTCTGAAAAGTCTCTTTAGTAATAGAATACAATATGGTCCGAAGATGATTCGAAAATAAATCCAAATAGGTAAACCAAACGCCTGGCCACAGATACAACAAAACAGTCCACCATAGTTCCCCCAACAATGTATGTAACATATCCAGTACTACACTAACAGGTGAACAGATATCTTTATTAAATAAAGGTCTATCTTTCATTCCTGGCTTTTTTGTTCCAGAAGATTTATTCACTAATGATTTATTTGCATTTTGCAGACTCATTAACCTCAAACTATTTTTTCAGGATCGAGGTGATCCAGAACATTCACAAATGGAATCTTTCAAATATCACACTTCCAAGTTTACTCCTCCTATGCATCCAACTGTTAACCTCTTTTTGCGAAGTGTACTTAATGAGTTACATTTTCAGCACAGCCATGATATACCTATGTCCAATAACATAACTGATGGTGAAAAATCTTGTCTAGAGGAACTTGTACGTAATAAAGATTTGGTAATCATCAACGCAGATAAAGGAGGGGCAGTGGTAGTGTTAGACTGGAGTGACTATGATATTGAAGCACACAAACAACTTAATGATGCTAAGTATTATACAAAAATGCCACTGGACCCCACCTTAGTATTCAAAAGGATATTGATGATTTTCTGAATTCTGCTGTTGACAATGGTATTATCACTAAAAAAACACTTTATCATTTAACTATTACTGATCCCACTAGACAATACATCTATTTTCTACCGAAAATACATAAGGATCTTTTACATCCACCAGGTAGGCCCATTGTGTCAGGTATGGGGTCTATTACTGAACCTCTTTCTGAATTTCTAACAATGCACTTAAAGCCTCTATTGATATATGTTAGATCACGAATACAAGACACTACTCAATTTTTGAGTATTGTAAATGATATGCAGTTAGATTCAGATTGGTGGCTTTGTACCTTGGACGTATGTTCATTATACACTAACATTCCACATTGGGCAGGACTTGATGCAATTGAATTTTGGCTCAATAAATCCAATATATATCAACCAGGATTCAATACGCTTTTGTTAAATTTGACTGAGCATGTTTTGACTAAAAATGTTTTTTTCTACAACCAGGAATGTTACCTACAGATCAGAGGTACAGCTATGGGGGCATCTTTTGCCCCCATATATGCAGATCTGTTTATGGCGTATATCGAACAAATTATGATCTATGACGACACTCATAATTTGTTTTTGCCAGAAATTGATATCTGGCGAAGATACTTGGATGATTGCTGGATGGTGTGGAAATCGGATGTTTCATATCTCCAGGAATTCATGGAATATCTGAATGATAATAAATGGGGAATACAATTCACAATTACCTATGACCAAAAATCAATTACATTTTTGGATGTTTTGGTAACCAGAAACAATGATAACACCTTAACAACTGAAACTTATAGAAAATTCCCTCAGTATAATACTATTCTCCACGCATCCAGCTTTCATCCAAAACACATCGCAAAGAACATTCCTAAATCACAATTTATCAGAATAAGGCGTAACTGTTCTGATAATAATACTTTTGTCAATCATGCTCAGGATTTGCACAATAGATTTATGGACAGGGCTATAATTCAGGATATGTGACTATGGCTCAGAATTATGCCTCTGGTCTACATAGATCTAATCTGTTGACATATAAGAAGAAGCCCATCAAGTCAAATAAATTAAGATTTACTACCACATTTGGTAGAAACACTAACAACTTCATTAAGACTATCAGGGACAATTGGAATATACTGGAAGCTGATGTTAGAATCAAAACATTATTCCTGACAAATGTTTATTTTCTTTTCGAAAAGGCAAGAATTTGGCTGGTCATTTCAACCATTACAAACACCATTTTGAATCCACTTTACCGCAGGTGTATCAAACTACTATTTTGGGGGACAAGTTGATAGGTTCCTTTCCATGTGGCCACTGTGTCAATTGTAAGCACATGTTGAAAATCAAGGAGTTCACTAGTAGGAATACTAACACAGTTTTTGATATTACATTTTTTGCCAATTGTAACACGGACTGGGCCATTTATTTGGCTTGTTGTACCTGCCACTCATTTTATGTTGGGCAGACATCTCGACCAGTCAAATTACGTGTCTCGAACACCTTAGTGACATCAGATGCAAAAAAACAACCAATGCACTATACAAACATACTCTTACACATGGTACTGCACAATTTCATTTTACTATCATTGATAAAATTATTGGTGATAGAACCAACAAGAGCGGTTGGCATAAAAAACTTGATTTAAAAGAAAAGAAATGGATAACCAAATTGGGTGCATTATTTAATCCAGGGTTAAATGAATGTTTATAAATAAACATTTTATATAGGATACATCCTTGTTGTATATTTGGTGTTTAAATATCAAAATATATATAACAAAAAATACATATACATGTATAAATATACATATATATATATAGTTATTTTTTGAATAATTGAAAGTGTTCTGGTCCTTAATGTATTTGAATGTATTAATTTTTATTAATTTTTGCTGATTATTTATCAGCACATGTTTATTATTCGTTAACCAATCAGGATGGCTTTACTTGTTTATATTCAGCATTTTTGACAAGCCTCCTTGCTGTACACTGAAGAAGGCTAGGTTCAAAACCCAGGCCGAAACCGGTTTGTGTTAGGATGCTACAATGCTGTTTTAGTAGTTTTTATTAAACTACTTTTTGCTTTAATACAGTCTACTTGCTGCTGGCTCATTTCTTCTTTTTCGTTGATTCACGTAGAGCCGGGCAGCTCCTTACGCGCAGGGGGACACTTTTGCAGGTCTGTGTGGAGGACACTGGTCACAGGGCCAGAAAATGAGTGAACATTGCACAAACAATAGGCCTGTTAGGTGTGTGTATAGTGCTGTATGTGGAGCTTGGGGGCTGCTATATATTATGGGACAGCCAGTATTGGACAGGGAGTTCCTGTTGTCCCACATAGCTGTCAGTTGTCTGCAGCTATCCTGGTAGCCCACTCTATTCCCTTGCATACATGTGGCGGATCCATACCCATGCTACCATAGTGTAGTACCCCATATATTTGTTGTAATGAAGAGTGACTTACCTTGTGCCTGCAGCAGTTGATATGACAGTGCTTTTAACTGACTGTGTTGGATGCATGCAGTACACAGCCGATACATGTTAAGGTACAGTTGTGTGTTGTGGCTGACATCCTTTTCAGTATGTATGTGAGTCGGAGTGAGGTGTCAGTTCCTAGGTCACTAGGATGTCAGTGCATGTGCTATGCGTTGCCTCTTTGCCAAGGCCAGGGCATACTGTGCACACTTACATCTGCCTACAGGGACAGGCTCAGGGGGCTCCTCCTCCAAGTCCCCCTGTGGTTGTGGGGACATTGGCACTGGTGGGGCACTGTGTGTCCCTTCCCTGTGGTGCTCCTGCTGCAGCTGTTTCCACAGGATCATATTGTGTAGCATGGCACATACTGTGAACAAGTATGCACATGTGGCTGAAGAGTACTGCAGGGCTTCACCAGATATATCAAGGCAGCGAAACCATGACTTGAGCAGCCCAAACACATGCTCTATCATGTCCCTAGTTTGTGCGTGTCCCTCATTATGGTATTCTTTGGTAGGTGTGTGTGCATTTCTGATGGGTGTCATCATCCACGGTTCCAGTGTGTAGCCAGCATCCCCCAGTAGATGGCCATATGGGATGTCCCCCCAGCAAACATCTGGTACAGCTGTGATTTATGCCAGATGTGGGAGTTGTGATATCATCACCAAACACTTCAGTTGAATTCCAAGCCCAAAAGAGGTCTCCTCAATAAACGAAGCTCAGTTAAAACTTCAGTAATTTATTTGTATAGCTTAAAATCAAACTGACTTTACACAATAAAAAAACGACTTAGCGCTTTCATTTCCTATCACGGAAACATCATCAAAGTCATTTTCAAAGTTCCCGCCCTTAGTTTAAATAGACCCAACACCTAATTAATAAAATTCCTCATTAAAGGGATACAACTACTTAAAGCTATAGCTCTTATTTTCTTTACATAAATACACACAATCTTACCACTTTTATATATTTAAATATGCTATCACACAAATCATGCTGTTTCACATATTTTAAAAAACATATATGTGTATATATAATTAAAGACTTCTACACATTAGTTAATGTTATAAATACATTAAAAAAATAAAAAAAAATGTTTTTATACTGTATTAGATTCATTAATTACTTTGACCTTTATATATAGTTAATACATATATTTAGTGTTTAATATTTAGTATTTGTTGGCTCTCATTTTAAGTGCTGGCATAAGTGAAATATGGTCATTTAAACCTGGTGAATTGCACACATCCAACTGTAGTTGCCAAATAAGTTCCCTTAACTCCAATTGCGCTTCCCAATCCCCACCTCTTTCACTTCTTAAAACCTGTTCAATAACCCAAAATTTAAAATCTGCTCATGGACAAACTACAGTATGTCTATAAAGTGCATTGGTTTCTCTCCTCCTGTTCATGTCATATGTGTGCTCATATATCCTTTGTTTCAAATGCCTCTCCATCTTTCCCACATAATATGAGCCACATACACATTTAGCCAAGTACATTATTCCCTTTGACTGACAATTATAATAATCTTTCGGGTAGAATGTCATATTAATATGCTCTATATCCAGTCCCCCTTGGTTATATACAAATGGACATTGTGGGCATCTGCAGCATTTGTGTCTACCTACCTTCTTTTTAGTTCTAACTACTTGTTCCATCTCAAATATTTTCTTTAGATTCCTATTTTTATTATACCCAAATTTTAACCTTTTAGAAAATATTTTACTACTATTGGGCAAAGATGAAAACAAAATCCAATTTCTGTTTATTATATTTTTAATACCCTTAGTATCTTGATTATAAGTCAGTATCATATATACGTCCCCTACCTCTTTTGTTTCTTCTAGTCCATCTACCACAATTTGGGTACAGTTATCATTCCCATGCCCACTTAATATTAAAGGCATGTACTTCTCTTTCCACCCTTTCAGGACTTCATGCTTAATATTCACTATAGTCTCTACAGGATAGTCTCTTTCTTGAAACAGATTCTGTATGTATTCCAATTCTCTCCTCATATCTTCCTCCTCTGATGTCATACGTATCGCCCTAATCATCTGCCCTTTTATTATATTTCATTTCTGATTAATAGGGTGATTACTACTATAATGTAAGCAGTGGCGGCTGGTGACTTCAGATCAAAGGGGGGCTGCAGGAGACAGCTGAATGGGTGGGGTCAATGGGGAGGGGTGGGGCCAACTAGAAACGGGAGGAGCTATGCTTAAAACCACAAAAACTAACTTTAATTAAATATGCTGCCCTGGGTGCCAAACCGTCATTATGAGAGTCCAAGCACGACAAAAATAAGTGTAGAAGAATAAAAATATTTCAATGAATTGGCTGCATGACAGCTTACTTAATATCTAGATGGAAACAAAAGGTTGTGAGGCATGAAAAAATAAATTACTTTTTAAATACATTACTGGAATGCCAGTCAAAATCAAGTATAACAAAAACAAGCAGCACTCAACTCAAACCACTTCTCCTTGAACTACAGTTCTAATTATAATTTATATTTAGCTTTATTAAAGTACCAAGTAACATGCTGAAAGTAGAAATCTCTGTGATGCCCCCACTTGTAAAAATGTTTCTTATCCAAAAAAGACCTGCTGCCTGACAACTATCTACTTGTTTCATGGGGAAAACATGATCAAAGTAAAAAAATGAAAAGCAAACAAGAAACAAGCTCAAGATACATTGCTTAAAGGATTACTGTACAGGTTATGGACCAAACATGATTGGCATTCTGTTTAGTTTACCGGTAAAGCCTGTAGAGATGACTGGAAGTCTCCAACAAGTATAATGAGCTTTTTAAAATAATGTAATCCTGTACTTCAATACCCAAGGCTTATACATTATGTAGTTAAGTATTCTCTGCATGGCAACAACAGAAAGGCTTTCAATGTTGGCAATTCTTTAACAGTATGCTTATTAAAGCTTACTTGCATCTTACGATCTCAGACAAGCTTACCTTATGGTTATTAAAGCATTGCTACTTAAACACAGAGCAACAGGCACTTTCTGAGTAATAAGCATAAATCAACAGTACAAAAATATGACAGAAACCAGACCATTCTGCAAAATCAAAGACAGATGAAAAGCCACTGTAGTACTTGTGTCTACCTTGGATGGGGGGGGGACACTGCACATTTACACTGCATAATTACTCCTTGCCTTGCTTGGACACGTCCAGAGTCACTACATGGGGGAGTGGGGTGCAACAAGTATGTCACAATTTGAAATGTCTCTGGCTGACTGTGATGGCCCTGACAAATTTGTCATACCTCTCAACCTCAGAGCAAGAAATCTGGACAAAGCCATACATAGAAGTGGGGCAAAGGCCCAAAAATAAGGACAAGTTTTAAATATTGCTCTTATAAACTTAGAAAGATAATAGAATAAGTCTTGTATTAGTATGAATTTTCTGAAGGGTATGAAATCTGAAACTCAAATGTCTTGTCATTATTTTCTAACTTCAATCTTTAATGATTTGTCACTAATTTGCCAAAAAAACACAATTTAATGAAAAATGGACCAAAAATGTGATGCAAAAATATAAAATAGCCACACAATACAACTGGGAACTTGTCAAAGAAGGGACACTTTAATATTAGTACTGCTAACTTGAGCAGCTGACAAAATAAAATAATCTACATGCATTTCAAGTAATCTATAACTTTGATTATTACAGTTATTTCTTAATTGTAAATCCTCCATGTTTTCTTCCAAAATTGCTATTTTGCAGAGGGATTATTAAGGGGAAGAGCAACATTTTGAGCCAAAATTGGGGACAGTTGAGAGGTTGGCTATGCCTAATTCTATAAAGCAATTTATTTGCATGTACCTCTCAACCTGTTAATGCAATAAATCTGGACAAGGCCAAATATACTGGGGGAACATATAAACAGTACTAAAAATTGCTCTTGTATAAACTGAGACAGTTGATAGAATAACAGGTCTTACTTTAGCATGCATTTTTCTGACGGTTATGAAGTCTGAAACTCAGTGTATCATTATTTAGTGACTTAATTCCTAAACGATTTGCCAGAAAACTATAAATTTTATGAAGAATAAACCAAAAATAAGAAGCAAAAATCTATTCATTCTTTGAAAATCTGGACAGTTGGGAGGTGTAGTTCAGCTGGGCCTGTCTGAGTTTGCAGCCCTTCCCCCTCACAAAATCATGGTTGAATGGAGCCTCTGCAGCCATTCCAATGATCCATTACTTGGCTATTTCACTCCATTTACCATAAACACTAATGTGCATCCTGCTTTACTTCTATGATGATTTGGACTTCATTTGAAAGTTTTATTTTGCATTTTACAGCACAAACACTAAGACATCTGCTAAACAATGCAATGCAGTCTCACAATGAAAACAGACTTACCATTAAAACTTCTCTGCCCTTGAAACTCACATTCATTGAAACAGCATTGAAACCCACATTCAAAGAAAATATATTTTGCCAGTGGCAGATAAAGATTCATTTTGGGCTGTTTTCAAAAAATAGGCCCCTTGCATATGAAATATACATGTGCTCTTTGATACACCTTCCTGATTGTACTAAATTATATTCCTTGTACAATACAGTACAGTTGTTAGAGGGTGTTTTAAATTTGTTTTGAACATTTTTCCAGTAAGCAATGAAACAAAACGCATGTACCCATAATGACAAAACTGCCCAGTTCAGAACATTTCCATTATAAAAGTCTACTCAGACTTCTACAGTCCACCATTATCAGTAAATATGCACAATTCTACAGTCCACAATTATCAGTAAATATGCACAATTCTACAGTCCATTATCAGTAAATATGCACAATCTCTGAAGAAGTAAAAGTCATCTAAATAATTCCACATTAAAGAAATTTGTAACTAATGAAGAGGTTGCTGCTAGCAAACACCTTTATATTTCATTGTTTCATCGAAAAATAAAGTGTCTGTTGCCCCTGAGGAATAAGTTGCCTATATTACATTAAAAAATAAGCTAGTAATATTGCAAGAGGAAATGGATGGCAAACTGATAACAGGCTCATATTTAGTATCTTCACCAAGGAGGACATTCTTAGTATGGCAGCATCCACCCCTTGTGGGAGTAGAACCCACAGCCTTCTGCATCAAAAGCAAGTATACAACCTGTTGTACTATTAACAATGCAAGCTGACTCAGCATAAGCAGCACTAAACTTCTCTTCCCCTGCAGCTCTCAGCTCATCTCAACTTTGCAGCACAAGAAATCTGGAAAAAGCCAAAATTTATTGGGGGGGGGTCAAAAGCCCCAAAACCAGGGACACATTAAACATTGCTTGTATAATCTTGGAAAGTTGCTAGAATAAAATGCTGTGTTACCACCATATATTTTACTGCCAAGGTCCCTATGCAAAACAGTAAGAGCAACATACCACTACGCCAAATCAGCTGCTTTGTGAAAGAGAAATGCTGTGTTACCACCATGCATTTTACTGCCAAGGTCCCTGTGCAAAAGAGTCAGAGCAACATACCACTACGCCAAATCAGCTGCTTTGTGAAAGAGAGGAAGACTGAAACTTAAATGGCTATCATTTAGTGAATTCAGTTTTCACCATAGCTGTCAACCTCTTAGTACAAAACACCTGGACAAACCCAGTAATGAGGGAATATAGCCCTCAAATATATTCAGTGAATTCAGTTCTTGCCATAGCTGTCAACCTTAGCACAAAAAAACCTGGACAAAGCCAATAATGGGGGAATACAGTCCCAAAAATAGGGACAAATTTAAAATATTCATCTTATAAACTTAGAAAATTGCTAGAATAAAAGGTTGTGTAACTATGTATTTTCTGAAGAATATGAATTCAAATGCCTGTCAATTTTACTTCTGATGGAACAAAAACAATTTTCAGCAGAGGCCCAGGGAGAAATACTGCAGACACATGTCTTTGCAAAATGGCAGGACACCAGAGCAAATCTACACAAACACAGGGAGGAGATGCAGACTCCACACAGAAGGTACCCCAGCCAAGAATCAAACCAGAAAACCTATAGCTCTGAGGCAACAATGCTACCACTGCACCATCAGATATGTAAGCAATTAAGCATTCAGAAACTTGAAGTATGAAATTCAAATGCCTGTCAATTTTATTTAACATTTGTTAACCAGGACAGTCTGACTTGGAACAAAAAACAATTTTCAGCAGAGGCCCAGGAAGAAATAATGCAGACATATCTTTGTAACATGGGAGGACACAAAAGCAAACCCACACAAACATAGGGAGAAGATACAGACTCCACACAGAAGGCACCCCAGCCAAGAATAAAACCTGAGAACCTACAACTGTGAGACAACATTGCTACCACTGCACCTTCAAACATCAAGTATTTAAATATTTAGAAACCACAGATATTATGAGGAACAGAACAGATCAAATATGAGGCAAAAATCTGCAAATTCTTTACAAATGGTGGTGGGT
Organism: Protopterus annectens; assembly: GCF_019279795.1. Classification (NCBI taxonomy): domain Eukaryota; kingdom Metazoa; phylum Chordata; order Ceratodontiformes; family Protopteridae; genus Protopterus; species Protopterus annectens. The sequence continues at coordinate 885,883,743 of NC_056745.1, forward strand.
AGGGAATTCAGGCCTGCATACAAGGTACATGGTTCAAGCCTGAAGTATTCCCTACCACACCACCATGAGTCTGCTGTAGCCACCAGTATATAGCAACTGGGGCACTACACACACACAATGCTTGCCTTGTCACCAGTATCCAAACAGCCCCACCGATGAGCTAAATAACTGCTCCGTTGCTGCCGATATCCAAACAGCCCATTTGCCAGTATTCCTTGCACGATTGGTCCATCCCAAAGTATTTCTTGCAGTCCAAATCTGTGATTGGTCCTGCCTGTGACTGCTGCAGTCTGGAGTGCCTCCATTTTGTGATGTCATCGCCACACAGACTGCTGGGCATCTTGGGGCTGAGATGCCTTTCCCCCTATCTAGATAGCTGAGAAAGCAGTCTGAGAGCGTGTGCGCATGCGTACACTTCCGGGAATTGATTTTGTGTTTCTCTGTTCTATTTATTATTTGTTTTTAGGTGGGAGGGCTGCAGTCCTATAGCACGAGCCATCCCTGAATGTAAGTACGAATTGGAAAAAGACTCCTTCCTGTACAATTTTGACTTAAATTTTTTATTTTCATTATCCCTCAGGATAGTAACATCCAAAAAGTTCACCTTATTATCCCATATTTCATGTGTAAATTCTAAGAATTCAGTTGTTTGGCCAATATACTTCACAAAATTGTCTATTTCATATCTGGGTCCCTTCCATACAATGCATATATCATCCAAAAATCTAAAGTATGCTTTTATATATTGCTTGTATCCAGAATCCAATACAAAGTGTCTCTCCCAATATAGTAATACTATATTAGCCACTATAGGTGCACAGGCTGCCCCCATTGGTATACCATCCACCTGATGGTATAACTCACCTTGGAAATATATATAGTTGTTTTTCATAACCAACTCTACACTCTCTAAAACTAAATTAAAGTCTCTACAGTTCAAAAACCCAAATTCTATCATCATTTCCTCTAACCATTTAAGGCCTAACTCATGCGGAATTACAGAGAACAAATCTTTAACATCCACTGTTATGAATTCATATTCCACATCAAACTCGAATTTACCCATTTTGATTAAGAAATCCCAGGAATCCACTAATATATGTGGATACAATTTTTGATATGGTTTTAATTTCCTATCCACAAAAATAGCCAATGGTTCAATTTTGGGGGTCCGCGGGATTCTTATGGGTCTTTGATATTCCAAATATACTGGAAATAAATGTTTTTTCCACCCTCAAAAATTCATGTAGTGTCTTATCTATAGCTCCTTGTAAAAAATAGTCCTCCAAAATCAAATCTATTTTACGGTAGGCTATATTCATTTTGTGTCTTGATACTAGACTGTATCTACCTTCCACATTCAGAACTCTAAACATCTTTCCTATATATTCCCAATTCTGCATAATCACTACCCCACCCCCCTTGTCTGGTTTCATAATTCTGATTTCTTTATTATTACTAATTTCCTTCATCACTTCCATTTCTTCCGGGGTAATGTTGTTAGGGTACCATTTCTTTCTATTCTTGTAATAACTTTTTATCTCATTATTAACAATGGTTTCAAAATTATGTAAATCAGGTACCAACGGGGGGTTACAGGTACTCTTCTTTATAAATGGGTAAATAAGAGCTATAGCTTTAAGTAGCTGTATCCCTTTAATGAGGAATTTTATTAATTAGGTGTTGGGTCTATTGAAACTAAGGGCGGAAACTTTGAAAATGACTCTGATGATGTTTCCGTGATAGGAAATGAAAGCGCTAAGTCATTTTTTTGTTGTGTAAAGTCAGTTTGTTTTTAAGTTGTACAAATAAATTACTGAAGTTTTAACTGAGCTTCGTTTATTGAGGAGACCTACTTTGGGCTTGGAATTCAACTGAAGTGTTTGGTGGAGTTACTGGTTTTGGGTTACTTCAGTCATTCCATTGGATTATTAGGAGTTGTGATATCTGCCAGGACTGCCAGCACACACTTTCATGATAATGCCTTGGGCATTGCACATGACCTGGCAGTTTATGGAGTGATACACCTTGAGGTTTATGTAGACAGTCTATGTCAATCAGTACCTCACAGTAGTGTGCTACATAGTGGACGAGACAAATATTGCTGGCCCTTTCCTCAGGGGTGTGGGTAAATAAATGTGCTCAATGGCAAGTGCTTGCATGGGATCTAAGAACTGGTGGAGTATCCTGTATGCAGATGTCTGTGAGACTCCCATTATGTCCCCAGTTGGTCTTTGAAAAGTTCCTGTAGCTACTATTCTAAGGGTTACACATACCTTTGTTTCCAATGGGATGGGTTCCCCTCTGTTGGCTCTGGGTATGTGTTGAAGGCGGCAGAGCTCAGTGAGTTCTTCTAGTATGTTCCTGTCCAACCTATAGTGCTCTACAATCTCCAGCTCATGTAGCCCCTGGAAGGTTACCCTGGGCCTGAACACTCTTCTACTTTCAGCATGGGCCTATTGTCAGCATCATCATCATCACTGACCTCAGCCTGTAGTGCATACAGATGCAGCAGAGCAGCAGCATCCCCCTATCATTTTGTCAGTTAAAATTCCCAAGTATGTACCTCCAATGGTGCAGAGTATGTGGGAAAAATCAGATTGTAGGGTGTATGCATACTTTATAGTGGTGTGCTGCAGATGCAGCCTGTCTGATTGGCTCACTATGATGCATTCAACCTGATAGGCATACCATTGGGGGTTTGAATGGGCCAGTGTCTGTTGAACAGTGCTTATCAGTCATTTCTACTTGACTGGCTTCCCCTAGCTATTTCCTTTTTTTTTTTTTTTTTTTAAATTCTTTCACTGCTAAGCACTGCAGAGCAGCGGGGAAACCCATGTCGCAAGTATAAACAGTTCTCAGCAATTTGCACACTCCCCATGCATGGGCACACCCAGCTTTCTTAAACCAGCTAAAACACATGCAACAGGACTAAACACAGCTCAGCAGCATCAGACACACCCACCTGCTTCGCTGAGCGCAAACAGGTGCTGCGGAGTTCCAAAACGCTTAAACATAGCATGACACACCCCTTTTTGATGTCAATTGCCTGTTCTACTACTACCTATATGGTTCTAATCCTAGCACTGGTTGTATCTGTGCACACAGTGGCCCTTTTAGCTATTCAGTAACCCCAGCTCATGTGCATACACCTATTTGAATATACTCTGGATACTTCACTACTCCAGGGCCTACTTCCTTAGCAACCACTGCAACCTACCATTGTGCACTCTGCATACAGGGCACTATAACGCATTATTTTTGCAAATGTCTTATTTTCAGTTTTTCAACATTTTAATTTAATTTTTTTGCATAACAGCATGTTTACACATTGCTGCATGCTGCACAAATGTAATATAGGTATTAAAAAAATTAATATTTTGCATTGATGTGCATTGCTTTTTGGGCTCACTGACCATAGTTTTGGCCATATGCATGCCTTCAGGGCCGTATGCAACATTCTTTTTGGGCTTTTAGAGCCACTGTTTAAAATGTACATTTCGGTGCATGTTTTTGTTCCGTGTACATTTCTGACAGCAACACGACACCTACACAGGTACCTTTCTGCTTACTGGATTGCAAATTATCCTCATTTGCATGGATTTCACCTGCTTATGAGGTGATTTACATTCCACTGACACTTCCATGTCTGCACACGCATGCACAGCCCCTGCTCTCTTTATTGGATTGCTTGGGGCCATGCCACTATGCCTATGTGGAAAATCACTCCATGTAGGCTTTAATGAATTCCCCCCTAAGTTTATATTTTTACATAAATAACAGGGTATAACTGTTACCCTAATGCTGAATGCATGTTTTAGAGCATGCCTCTTATCATGATAGGTAAATAAAACTGCATAAGACAGATTCATAGTCAGATTTAGTATTGCTGATTAATACCATTTTCCAAAAAGCATTTCTTCCTGCTGTGCTTTTTCCTTCTAAGTCTTAGCCTTAGAAGATCCTGTAATCTGATGTTCATTATACTGTGTATACAATAATAATAAAAAGAAGAACAATTTGGAAATAGAGATCTCAGGCCCAAAAAAAACAAAAAAACAAAAATACAATACAATACAATCAGATTCCTTTGTTACCCAAATCGTTCCATGTATTTCATATAAATTGCCAAGATGGGTGATTCAGATCAATAATATTAAAACATTTAAACAACACTGGACAAATGTTTATGTGAAATAATTTATCTGTATAGTATCAAGGAAGCTTTATTCCTAGAAGGCTAATATGTACAGGAAGAGGAGATCATGCTTAAATGGCTACATATAACACTTTTAAGACTTAGTCCCAGTTATGCTAGATTGGTCTACTAATTAAAAATTAGCACTACTAATTACTTTAGCAATATGCTAGCTATTTAGTATTGTCTACATTAAATGAACTACATGAAACACCTTGTATCAAGATGTACTTTTAGCGATTCTCAGTTCAACCACCCTCATGCATTTCAACTTTTTTTTGCCATTCTGTTCATGGGGTTGGGGTGTCACATCAACAGTGACCTTTGTCTAGAGTCAATGTGCCCCTGTACAATTTATTGGGAACATTCCTGCTTTCTACTACCAACCCCAGTGTCCAGCCCTTACATACTGTAAGCCATCGCTTGCTAGGCTGGAATGGCTATTGAATCAAGAATTCATTTTAGTTCAAAATGACAAATTGTAATTCATATATGTCAGTATGTTATATATTGCAACAAGACATTTTATGTTTCATTGTGCCTTCTTTGCGAACAATAAGCTTTCAGGAAAAGATTCCTATTGGTAATGCTTATTGTCAAAAATTTCTACCTGGCTAGGTAGAGTATATAGCCCTTTTTGGACTTGTTCCCCTTGATTTGCCTACATTAGATAGAAAAACTGATAATACACAAATTAAGTTATAATCGTAAACTTTTAGTCACATTTTTCCTTTAGGAAAACCTGCTTCTAGTCTATGAATATCAACGTGACCTACCCAATTTTAAATAATGACTGCTTAACAACTCCCTACCTCTTTCCTATGAATGGGTGATCTTACTTCGTAAAGTAACTTAGCTAGATATTTAGATCATATATTCCATCTGTCAGAGGCAGGTCTGACTCATTGCCCAAGGGAAATGTACATCGGTATTATGGTGGAACATGCATCCTGGCCAAAAATTGTATAGAAATGACTAAACCCTGCTTTGGAACTTTTTAAAATTAAGCTCCAAACTTTTTAGAAGTGACGTAGGCTCTTACAGCAACTTGACAGAAGGATCAGGACTGACTAGGGTTGAAACTAAGCATAAAACATACAGTTACAGAAAAAAATTAAGAGGACGGGAGGTCTCCTTATTTATTAGTATGATACCAGAATTCTGGATGCTGTTTCATTTGATAATCCAATTAATAAAATTGATCTTGTAATCATTTTGATAATGCTTAATGAATATGGAGGTTGCAGTAATAGAGCTACAGTGCTTGTCTGACTTGCTGTTCTCTGCCTCACTGTTGCTGTTTTCTGTCTGCATTTTATTTTGAATTGAAGTTTTTCATTTAAGGTTTGGTTACTTCTATATTTTATCTTTTATATTGTATTTTGTTTTGTTTTAAGTTTTGCTCTTTTTGAGTTTTAAGGGGTCTTGGCTAGGGTCAGTTAGAAAAGTTAGAACAGAATTCCTTTGCAGACAGTGAATAACATCCAATTAGTGGAATGAGCTGAGAAATAGCAGTCCTCATTTAATTAGAAATATTTAGAGGCATCTTTAGCTTTAGTGCTTGTCTGACTTGTTCTTTGTCTATTGTTGATCTCTGTCTGCATTTGATTTTTCCCACCCACTCACCCTACCGCTGTCATACTGTTAAACATGGTGGCTTTTGAGTTGTCCACCCCTAATATAAATCTGATTTTGGACAGTCCTCCCAGTCCTATCTCATCAGACCATTCTACTGAGTTATGAGAGAGTAGCTGGGAAGGCCCACCCCTTAGTCTCTTAAACTTGAATTATCTTTCCTCCCTTCCCACTTACTTTAAAATTTTCACTTTATTCAGATGCTTTTACTGTATCTGTACTTCTTCCTACTTTATTACTTCATTTTGCTTTTTGCTGCATGTTCTTAAATGTTCAGTTGCATTTAATCTGCTGTATTTATTACTGTTTGTTAGTAGCCTGATTAAATTGTAACTGTTATTCTAAGCCTCTTAGTTTTGATTTAAGCACTTGGGCTTCAAACTAGTTATCTTACATAAGGAAAGTTTGCGGTGTACACTCTTGTGGCAGGAGAGGTAGCTTACACTCTTCTAAGTTGTGAATTGCTGGTTAAAGGCTTATTGTGTCTATTATTTTGAAAGTGTATTAATTCTGGTTTAAGAGCTTGGGTTTCAGACCAGTTAGTTTACATTAAGAAGGTTTGTGGTCTACACTCTTGTGGGAGGAGAGGGTAGCCTCTGCCCTTCTGAGATGGGAATTGCTGGTGAAGGCTTGTTGTGCCCATTATTCTAAATGTCTTTCTTCTAGTTTAAGCACTTGGATTCCAAACCAGTTATTTTACATTAGGAAGGTTTGTGGTCTACATTCTTGTGGAAGGAAAGGGTAGCCTTCACTCTTCTAAGCTGGGAAAAGCTGGTGAAGGCTTATTGTGCTTATTTGTGCCTGTTATTCTAAGTGTCTTTGTTCTGGTCTGTGGTCTGCACTCTTGTGGCATTACTGTCTAGACAGATTTTTTTAACTGCTAGAGCATCTAGTTTGCTCATACCTGAGCATTGCTCATCAAGTTGCCTCTCTTTTTGACTTGTTCAATATTTAAGTTTTCTTTACTCCTCCCTAGTAGATCAGTGGCCATGGATATGCATTTCCCGACTCTCTCTGTGGCCAGTCTGGTTGAGATGGGTAATCAGAGGCATTGTAACAATTTCCTCATTTACACTGACAACCCATATATTCTTAATAAAAGAGACAGTATATGTGAGAGGTATACATACGTTTTAATGCTGGAGGTAAAACTCTCTCATACAACCAAAACTAATCATACAGAGGTTGTCAGTGACACTTGCACCACACCTACTGCACAGGGCAAAGACCATACACATAAAACTACTAATATTGATGCACTTACAGGTAACCTTCCTAAAACACTAAGACCTCCTGCACAGTAAAATTAAAGGAAGGGTCCTCAGCCATCACATAAACACTCCAATAAAACACCATCCGCAGCTACAAATAACACTGTATCCAAAGCCTCCACTGCTAAGTCCTTAAGGCAAACCAGCACACAGCCAAATTTCCAGATCATTGGTGATTCTATAATAAGGCACACCAATGGTCCCCTCACCAGACTGAGTAAGGAGAGAGAGTCATGGTTAGCTGCCTTTCTGGGGCTAAGATCCATCAAGTCACACAGGCACTCAGGTCATTGAACCACAGGTACCAGTATGACTCTGTCATAGTACATGTGGGTGTTAATGACCTGAGATGTACCTCCCTTAACTAAATAAAGCAAGACACGATTAAGCTCACTGATTATATGTCTCAGGCAGGTATGAGCCTAGCAATGAGCAGCATACTCCCTTCTCCAAGAATGATGCCATGTTATCAACAGAAAATGGCTGATTTTAACAAATGGCTTAGCTTCAGGTGTCAATCCAGGGGGCTATAATATTTGACACCTTGGGAGGACATGGTTGACAGACTGCACTACTTTGTCAGGTATGGTCTTCACTTATCTCCTCTAAACTTTCGAATATTGGCAAAGATTTTTCACCCCCGTAGTGCCTATTTTAGGCAATGCCAAACTGATAAACTTACTGACTTAACTGAACCTATGAAGGAATATCTTAAGGTGGTACTGCTCAATGCTAGATGTCTTAACAAGAAACCCCAATCCCTTCAAACCTTCCTCTCTCTAGAGAGTGTAGACATCTGTGTAGTAATGCAGACATGGTTTAAAGTTGCTGAGAGTACCCCAGAAATGCAAGGTTATAATGTCTTTCACACCTTTAGATCAGCTACTGCGCAGTTGGGAACTAAAGGTGGAGGAGTGTCAGTCTATATTAAGACTAATCTCACATCCAGACTAGTTAAAGTGTATGACCCATTGGAACTCATACATGTGCAAGTCACCATATACAGGATGTCGTACCATATCCTTGCAACGCATAGATCCCCTTCCATGTTCCAGGAAACCCAGACTACCTATCTCAATGTACTGGAGTCTGTCAGCTTTCAACCCAATACAATATTCAAAGGGGATCTCAACAACCCCTCTATAGATTGGGAATCCTACACTACTTCTAATGCACAAGCCCCGTGATTCCTAAACTTTGTTAATACTAACATCATGGAACCGTTGGTCCATTCTCCTACCAGGGCTACAAACATCCTTGACCTTGTACTCATGAACATGGGGGGGGGGGGGGCAATGTTCCTCACATAATGTAATATCTTTGCTTGTCAGATCTGACCATAAGGCAGTATTACTTGAAATAAATTTTAAATCTGGGGATCCAGGACCTCTTTAGGACCTATTCCAAAGCTAACAACTCTCTACTAAGCAACACCTTAGCTAAATTCCAAGCACCCCCAAACCCAGTAAACACCTTACAATACACTGAGCAGCTTACAAAATCTCTATACAGCCATACTGATAGCTGTATAGAGCGAGCTGTGCCCACTCGTATTAAGACTAAGACAAACTCAAAAGACAAGCCACCCTGGTGGAATCACAATATCAATTGGTTATACAACAAAAGAAAAAAATCCTGGCCAAGAGTAGGAGGAACAAAGCCATACATACTAAAAGACCCCTAACCAATATACACAGGCAGCTAAGAGGGTTAATTAATACTTCAAAGGCTAATTTTGAAGTAAAAAATATCTTCTCAGGTAAAGGGCAACCACAAAGCTTTCTACAGCTATGTCTGCAACTTCAGAGGAAATACACAACAATGTACAGAACCTATTGTAAATGGTATCACCCACATTGAACTGGAGGCTATTGCCAACCTTTTGGTTGACAGGTTTGGCTGAGATTTCTCCCCCCAATCCTCCCCAGTAGTCCAAAGGAAATACCACATAACACAATCCTTATAACCATTACTAGAGAACGGGTCATTAATGCACTTCTCAAGGCCAAAAACAGTGCATCGATGGGCCCAGATAACATCCCGGGATGTTTAATAAATAGCATGAAAAATGATTTTCAACTGGAGCCTTGAGTCAGGTTTTGTGCCCAAGGAATTGAAGATGGCTGCAGTCATTGCCCTGCACAAAGGAGGTGCAACCACTTTTCTGGGTAACTACAGGTCCATAGGTCTTACCAGCCTCATAGGAAAGGCCATGGAAAGAATCATCATGGACATGATAAAAGAGGACTTAGGTAATCTGAAAACACTGGACCCATCACAGTTCGGCTTTGTTAAAGGAAGGTCATGTTTAATAAATCTGGTTGACTTTTTTGAGAAGGTCACCAAAGCACTGGAGGAAGGTAAAACTGTGTGCACAGCTTACCCCAGCCTGGCCAAGGCTTTTGATACAATACCCCAATCAGGCATTACTAATAAGTTTCAAATTTAGGTATAATCCCTTTTATCACCCACTGGATAGCCACCTTGCTCAATGATAGCACCAAGGAGGTCAAAATAGATGAGGCCAACTCATTAGCGGTGTCCCCCAAGCTCAATAGTAGGCTGCTCCTTTTTGTTATCTATTTCTCTGAAATGGAAGCAAATGCTGAAGGTTTATGGATAACTTATTTTGCAGATGATTGCAAGCTGGGGGTTATCATCAACTCCCCTGCAGATGCTATTGTCATTCAAGAAAGTGTATATTTGACTAATAAATTGTGCCAAAGCCATAGTCTAAAACTCAGTGCTAAGAAATGCATAATTGTACCCTTTGGGGAATCAACCATCCTGGTTAATTACCATATTAGTAATACACCCCCAAGAGTTGACCCAGTGGTCAGGAATCTGTGTATGCACATAGACAGTAGCCTTACCTTTGACCACCATGTGTCTACAGTGGTAAGGAAATTCTTTTAGGTTGTGCAACCTTTAAGTAAGGGCATGGCATCTTTGTTCAAAGAGGTCATTATCCCACTGTACTCTTCCTTAATTAGACCAATCATAGAGTACAATGCTTTCTTTGGTATGTACCTGACCAGGCATATGAGGCAACTAGAGTGACCTCAAAGGCTTCTTACAAAAAAGTATACAAGGCATAAAGCCCTGCCTTATTAGAGTGCCTTAAAGCCCTTTCCCTAAACTCAGTATCCTATAGATTGCTGAGGGGTGATCTATGCCTGGCTTACAAAGCATCCACAAATCCCACACTTATGAATCTCCTACATATTCATAAGTCAAAGGGTACCAGAAATACAAAGTCTAAGGACCTAAATTTTGTCTGTGACTTAAACAGAACATACTGGAAAGACAGATATGTGCCTGAGACTGCCTCTCCTATGGAACAGGCTTCCTATTCATGTGAAGCGGAGTCGTCTTTTACCCAGTTTAAGCACAACCTAGTCAAGTGGATAGGGAATAGGAAGTCTGCACCAGGCATGGCCCATGGCCCTTATGGAAAGAGGTAGAGTATAAATGTCTGGCCATCAATGTCCTATTTGGATGCAGGACATCATTATTTTTTCAGGAAAACTTGGCTGGGATTAGAAAGGCCCACCCAGGTGAATGGCCTAGTAACAGTCTATGAATCTATGAATCTATATAGCCCCCCCCCCATTTTGTCATGATTTTAGCAGATTTGTCAGTTCATTATATATACTATTTCACACTTTTACAAAATAGTTGTTGGTGTTCTAAATGCATCCAGTACATGATAGGATGTGATAGATAAAACAGTCTTACACAGAAAACTCCTTATAAGTTTATTCTTTGCAGTTGTCATCTAGTGCATACAGTGGCCAACCCTGCACAATCTGTGTTGCTCAGCTTTATAATTCCACTTGAATTTACCTGGTAGGCATCATTAAGTGACATATTTGAAAGTATATCAAAAACAAACATGGTTATTAATTCTGGTCTTGGGGAATCTCTTTTGAGCATGAGCATTGCTAGATAAGAAGGAGGGATTTGTAAAATCAGAGTAGGGGACATTTTTTTTTCCTGTAAAAGAATATTATATAAATATAGAATACTTTTCAAAAGGAAAAGGAGGCCAGAGGATAGTAAGACCGTTCACAATGTCTGTGGAAATGTTGAACATTTCTCCTTGAAATAACTTTACACTGGATCCTTCCTCACCTGGGAAGGAGGGACTGGTTCTATCACTAATTGGGACAGCATATGCTGAAGAACACGAGGAAACAAGAGTCTGATCTGCAGGATGAGGAATGAACCCCCTTGGAAAGGAGGAATTTCCTTCCACTGCCATCTGTAATCCTGTTGAAAAATGTCAGAACTCATTTGTCTGAAACAATCTATTGCCAAAGAGGAAAACTGAGGTTTAATCTTTCTGGAAGAGAATAGGGGCCAAGGTGGGAGGCGGTCACAAGATCTCTTGAATAGCAATTCAGACTTATTGGACTATGCCTGATTTTGAGAAGTTTGAGACCTCTTTTTGGAACCTCTTTGCCAGTTCTTCTTAAATGTCTGTTTACCTGAATTCTGTTGAGACTGTTTATTCTGTGTTTTTTTTTGTTTGTTTTTTTGCCAAACTGGATAAGGAGAAAGAAAATAAATCACTTGGACAATTTGGAGAAGGATGGTTGAAAAATGTTAGAGAGTCTCTGGATCAGCTTACCCCTTTCATCATACTTTTTATCACCTTTGCAGCAGAGTGGCCAAACACTAAGGGAGAATTTAAAATTTCATTTGCAAAACCATTTGGGAGGTTCTAAGACTGCAACCAAGCAAACCTCGTTAAAACAGAACCAGTGGCCATAGCCCTAGAAGAAGTATCAAAAGAATCATACACACACTGCGCCAATGAGTAGTGACCTGTACATGAGAAGAAACTTAGTTATTTAAATCAGTTTTTTTCTTCACAAGAAGAAACTGTAGATAAAATATTCCTTATACTTTCACAATATGTAAGAACAAACTTTAACATATGATTCTGACATTCAAAATTCTGCAAATAAATGTTGCAGAAGTATATACTTTTAAAAAAAAAAACACTGCCACAAAGGATATATAGGAGTCACAACTAGTAAATAAAACACTGAGGGGACTCCAACATCCACAGCAGACATGGCTAACCCCATTTCCATAGTGACTGTAGGTGCTACACTACAGGGATCCAGCGTAAAAGAGGAGTGGTCTGAGGTACAACAAATGGCCACAGCAGAGTCATGCACCTGCATCTGAGACAAATTGCTATCCTGCTGTAGTGGCAAGTCTATTTGCTTAACTTTTTCTTTTTTTGTGGCTGAGTGCGGGGCTGACAATCTTTTCCATGGCCAAGCCAAAAATTGTGCCTCTTTCTTAGAAAGACAAGCAGCAAATTCTGGTAGAGCTACTTGTCCACAGAAGTTACTTTTTGACAGAAGAAACACAGTAAAAAGCATTTTCAAACAATAAGGCAGCCCCACAACAGAAAATCAAACATAATTTCTCCAAATAAAAGATTTTATCAGTTAGTTTACACTATAAAACTGACAGAAAAAAACAAGTGCTCCATTTAAAAGTATGTTAGTCTCAAGACAGTCCATTAAAACACAGCATTCCTAGCTTTAAAATAACTTTTCTCAAGAGGAAAGTACTAACACATCAGTAAATATAAGAAAATGGAAGATTTTCCCCCAAAGGGAACATATCTGCCCAGCAAAGGAAAGCAGAAGCCGACCGCTGAGCCTCAAAAGCTGCAGAAGAGCACACTCTTCAGCATCAGTAAAGCTCAAAAGGGCTTCGCACACATACTTGTCCTTTAGTCAGCTCTTCTCAAGCTGCTTGACACTTTGGGCATGTGGAAGTGCCCTGCAGCTTTGGAAGGTGGCTGGCTGTTATATCCTTGGTAGGATATAACCCATATAGCTAAAGCTAATGCAGCAGAGATCAATGTGAGGAGCATCTACAACTTCATCACCAGATATGTGGAACACACTGTAAAATAGTAGAATTTCTTCTTGATGCTACATCTTATAATGAAACAAAGGATTTATTTCCTTTTCTTCTTAGCTTAGAACCACTACTAATCCGCTATGCAGTGAAGTTCCTCACTTTTGCTAGACATGTTGCTAATTAATAGTGTTATAATTTAAAACTGGAAAATTACATTTAGTATAGTAAATAAGCAATATAAAAAATAGACAGAACTGGGTATGGAGGCAGTTTCTTGAAATCGCTTCTGCTAAATCTGCTTTGTATTCTCATTAGAATGGCAATTTGTTCAAAAATTCTCTAAATGCTAATTCATTCAAAATATCTGTGAACACTGTAGCAGACACACATAATTGTTTTATTTCTGGTTCATAGATGTGGCAACATCAGAGGTGATCATACCAATTAGGAGGTTTTATGCTTTCATGTGTGTCTGTATATAAAAGTGTATACATGTCATGAAATATGCCATTTTATGTGTTTCTCCTAAAGGTGTATACATGTCATGAAATATGCCATTTTATGTGTTTCTCTCCTGCACTGTTTCCATTCTAGGACACGATAAATGAAAAGAATATGGGCTGTGTAGCAGTTATATTCAAGTCTTATAATATATATATATATATATATATATATATATATATATATATATATATATATATATATATACGTCCTCCACAATCCTGAGGGGTGCTTGCTGGCTAGAACTTTGTCCCAAAATTACATCTCAGGACAGATTCTCTACCATATTAACAGATTCAGACTTACATTTAAATGCTATATCAGTATGCCAGTGTATGGCTTTGGGCTAAACAATATATGACTGTATACCTTTGTAATGTTAGTTGTGTGAGACAACTGAGCATTAGTATACATGAGAGGGAGACTGCTACATGATACAAACATGCACCTATGTGTTAGGACGAGTCTATATTAAAAGACTGAAGAGGTGTTTCAGTGAACACCTCTTGGTCGACACGTAATGAGCGAACGCACTAAAGCACAAACGTTCAAAACAGCAATTTCTTTCCCTGGGAAGGAAATCGCTTGGCTATCCCCGTGTCTTTGCCCCTTTCCTAACTGTAGTGCGATCTTGGAGTTGGTATATTTAGTTGAAGGGGTGTGGGGGGCAAAGCCCCCCATGTTGTTATGTTTTAAGGTGTGTGTGTGTGTGTGTGTGTGTGTGTGTGTGTGTGTGTGTGTGTGTGTGTGTGTTCGTGCTAGTGGTTTCTTTCCCAGGGAAAGAAACCGCTGTTTTGAGCGTTCGCGCTTTAGTGCATTCGCTCATTATGTGTCGACCAAGAGGTGTTCGCTGAAACACCTCTTCAGTCTTTTAATATAGACCCATTAGGACGTGTGTACAGGTATGCAGCAAAACTGTAGTATATATCCTATTGTGATTAGCATTCTCCAACATCTTAGGCATCATTCACATGTAAGGTACATGGTGGTGTGCTGTGATATTAACTCTGTGCTTCAAAAAAAATAAAGTAACTTCAGACTAGACAGACTATTGAAGATATATTAGTTATTTTATGATTATTTTAAGTCAGATTATAAACATGGAGATTTTATGTCCGTAATGAAATGGCAAATATTCAGACTGTAGGATTAGTCTGATTTTGGCTCAGCACAGATAGATGTATGTTAAAATATTATTCACTACTTTGACATAGAAACATACCTGTTTTGAAACTGTTACATTTCAAATCTCATACCTTGTATCTTTTAGTTCTTTCTTGAAATGTGAAACATCATCTGGACAGTCAAGCAAGGTTTTCCTAGTAAATGTGCTATGAATTATTTATTTCTGTGGCTTTACAACAGTATCACTCAATTATTCTTAATAAAAGTTCACATGAAGAATTCAGTTGATATAATCCTGAATTGTATTCAATTTCTGTTTTAGAAAAGTGGGGAACCTATGTGGTTAAAACAATCACCAAAAATGGAAGTTGCAGAGGTAAACAGAGCTACCTCAATAGCACATTTCACAGCAAAAATAAATATTTTGATTTACTAAAATCAAATACTCGGCCAAGTAAAGGGCTGTTGCATATTTTTAATAAGATAATGATAGGCTTCTCTTTTGGAGCATGCCACTTGATTCTCTGTTGAGTAACCTGATATGTGGATACCTTGACGCCTGAGTGAACACATCACTGCTAGGTCTGAATTAATCAGCCTGATTCTTGGGTGAGCAGTACGTCATCTCCCTTCTGAAGTTAAAATAGCAACATCACACTGAAGCAGACTGATTGAAATAAGAATGAGCTAACAGAGCACTAAAAAAAACAGCAATAAATCAGCAAATAGCTGCTCTGTGACTACATACAGAAATAAGCAGCATGTGCCAGATCCATTTGTTGCATTATGGCCTAATGGTCTGTAATATAGTCATTACTTACAGTATCATGGTCTAATGGTCTGTAATGTGGGCAATGGATTGATGTCTTACTACAAATGCTTTTTATTACCTCATGTGTTTATTGACTTCCTTAATTTTGTTAACTGGGTAAACTTGTCTGAAGATCATTTTCAGCCACAGCCCAGGCTGAGAGGTAGTAACAACTTTTCAAAATATATTTACAAAGAAATTATTTTCTGAGGTGCTTTTCAAATCTTCCTTTACAATCAAGTTACATTATAACCAACATTTATACTATGTGTAGATTCAAACTCTTCTGACCATGATTTGGATTAAAGTGATATTCTGCCGAGAGAAAAAACAATCACTTTTTGCAGGACAAACTCTAGTTCTATATTAAATACCATTCAGTACATTAAGCTGCCAGCAGAGTGACTTTATTGCAGTTTATAAAATTACATCCAAAGCTAGCAATCTGTACTATGAATGTATGAAGTTAACAGTGGTGAGTTATAACAGGGTGAAACAGGTGGCCGCCTAGGGCTCACAGCTTTAGGAAGGCTCATGGCTAGACAACAAAACAATTATTTTTCATTCATTCCATTTATGCCCATGGTGCATCCTGCAAATTAAACTCTCTCTTTTCAAAAGCACAGTGCTGGAAGTAATACATGAGTAGTACATGAAGAAGTCTGTCTTTCAAGAGAAGTACAAGTTAGAAAGTGCAGTGTGAGTGAGCTGCTACAGATGGAGTCAGTTTGAATTCCTGTTTTGAATTGCGGCAGAATTGCTTTGAAGTAGAATTCAATAAGTGTACTGCTGCTTTTGAATTTTTGCTTTGTACCTCACAGAGTCTCCCTGAATTGTGTGTGTGTGTGTGTGTGTGTGTGTGTGTGTGTGTGCGTGCGTGCGTGCGTGCGTGCGTGTGTGTGTGTGTGTGTGTGTGTGTGTGAGTGTGTGTGTGTGTGTGTCAGAGACACACAGTAGGCAAAAAGAGTAAAATGCTTGTAGAAAGAATCAAACCCTTGACTACAAGAAAGAGTTCATTAATTGCTTAGAGCATTAACCCTCTACACCAACTGCCAGGCATTTTTCTGATAAATCACTAAAGGTTAAAAGTTACTGAGATTTAGGGTCAGTCAGTAATGCCATCATTAGAGGTCTATGTATTATTAATGCACTATTTCCTGTAGTCAAAATTACAGGCTTTGAACCCTTTCACATCCATTTTCTTACTGTGTGACTTTGAGCAAACTGTAATTGATGGTCACATCTGTATCTGCATAAATACTTGGTTCCTGTATCCCACTATTCCATGTGTTAATGCTAGTGTTTCCTGTATCAATGGTGTAGGATTTGGATCATTCTTCCTCCCTTTTCACTTTAATCTGATAGTTGTCAGAGAGGGTTAAGTCTGTAAGCTGTAGTTCCTGTTGTACAGGATTTGATTCCATTAGCCCTGTTTTGCCCATTGTGTTAGCTTGAGCAAGTTAATTAATCAGACAGTACACCTTAGTTGCTTCTGAGCAGGGTCATTTGTCCAGTTGGCTGTCCTAGGCTGTTAGTAAATATAATACACATCTGACTGTTTGTATTCCTGCACCCTTTAGATAGACTCTCATTAGTGTTTCACTGTAGACTATTTCATTATGAATACCAACGCATCTCTTGTAGTTTAATGGGCTGCCAGATGCATTTTCATTAATAGCGAGTTTCAAGAGAAATGCCTGTCAGTGGTTTTGCTGTGAAACTCGAAATAAAAGTTTTAAATGAAATCCAAATCTCTGTGACAATTGTAAAAGTAAAGAAAAAAATGGTATGCACGTTGACAGGTTTCAACAGTGCTTAAGGTAATTATGGAGACACAGACAAGTAACGGGATACTGGTGTAGCTGGCAGGGGCTTGGTTCTTTAGCCTGTGTGATGATGTGAGGTATTACCAGCTATGCTAGGAGAAGTAGAGCAGTAGATGTATAACATATAGCTGGAGTTTTGTAAAAAAATTATATGTCATTTGTATATCAAACTGATTTGTACAAATGCTTGTGTTGAAAAATGCATTTATAAAGCTGCTTGTGTTAAAAATGTACCAACAGTGGGTCCTGCTGGACAGAAAAAGAAATGCACCTGTATGTTAGGCTGTAATATAACTGGTGAAATTAATATTGTAACAGAGGATACTGGAAGAGAAGAGGTTAAACTCAGCTCTAGCTAACATTTAGAAAATTATCCTGAAATGAAATTACTTAATTTAGACCATAAAGATTGTATCTCACGGTTCTTAATGCAGCCAAATACAAAACGTCTGTACTAGGAAGCATTCTATATTGTTCTTTGGGGTGAGCTAATTGCTACTCTGGAAGGTTGGAAGTTTGAAATTATTTTATGACTTCAAGAAGTTGAAATAGATCTTAGAAAAACTCTAGGTGTGTAAGGTAGCACATTTGTGCTAAGTCATGGCAGCTTCTAGTAAAGGGGGGAGTAGTATGGGAACCAGAAGTCAGATGACCAGATGTATGTGATGTCTTTCTGTAATCCAACACAAAAATTATGTTTTAATACTAGGTGAGACTGAAGTCTCAGAGCAGTCTGTTTTCAGAATCTGACATAGAAGGATCACTCATCTACTTCATCTTGCCTTGCTTTAGTAAGTAACCAGGGAATAATAATTCTTTAAATCAGTCAGGAAAATATAGTGACATTACTTAAGTACTGTTTTTCTGTACCTGTGTGAATCCATTCACCTGTGTTATTTTAATATTTCCTGTAATTGAAACTCTGGTGTTTATTATAAATAGATATTTAGTATTGTCATGTTCCTTTATTATTTATTTTTAAATATATTTAAACTTTTCATTGTGGTTGGTCCATGAGAGAAAATGTTAACCTTTGAGAGTACTTATATTTATTTGGTGACACTGTGGCCACTCCTAAGAGCCTTGCCACATTGGTCAAGCACTACCATTTGTATTAAAATTAATTTCACTTAGTATAATTGGGTACCCTTATAAGAGCCTTGGAGTAGGTGGCTTTGGAATGTCTGGTGGGGCATAGCTAGTAAATCTGTGCCAACCTTTCCCAGGTGTGTGTGTGTGTGTGTGTGTGTGTGTGTGTGTGTGTGTGTGTGTGTGTGTGTGTGTGTGTGTGTGAAAATAAAATCTCAAAGAGTGTGCGTGTGTGTCAGCTACTTGTAGCAGGGACACAGAGCACTGGTTTCACAGAGAGAGAGTGGAGGAGGACTTGGCTTGGATACTTAACTGAGGACTCAACTCTACAGCTGTGTCAGTGGGGAGTCTTACTGGGGGCCTGGAGATAGAGAGAGAGAGAGAGAGAGAGAGAGAGAGAGGGAAACAGACCCTAGACTGAGTGTGTTCCCTGTGTGCTCTTAAGGGAAATTGTGCTTGATGCAAAGAGCTGAATCTGGAAGTACTATGTGGATCTATCTTTGTTCCAAGTGTATGTCCCTCACCGGTGTCAGTGGTAAGGATTCAGGCTCCTTGATTATTGGCCCAGAGGAGGGATATCACACCCTGCAGTAAGGTCATATTTGACCACGATTTAACTCTGTTGACTCTGGAGGCATGTTTTGGAACAATATAGTATCATTAGCAATTCAGATAGGTCAGACCTGTATGGCGAGATGTCAGAGAGGATAACTGTTCTTGATGACAGGAAAGACTTTGGAAGGTCAGGCATGAGATGTAGGTGTCTGGCAAGCCCACTTAAAAATAATAATAAAAAAGAACACCGTATGTTGTATAGAGTAAGATTTCTGATTTCTGTAAGACATGTGGGTTGTTGAACAAAAGCTGATGCAGCATCTATATTATGTTTATTTTGATTTACTTATTGCACTAATGAACAATTTGATTAATATATCCAGAATGTGTAATAATAGTCTAAACATGCTGAGTTATAGTAATATATTTTTGTCATACCTTCTTTACAACCTCAAGCAAATGCAAAGCGGATGAGATTTGCCAAGTTATGCAGTTTGTATTATTTGGAGAAATTATCCAAACCATCTAATTTTCAGTATCCATTTTACATTCATTGTTGCATATTACTGTGATGAAATCCTCTCTGCAAGAACTGTTTATAAAGGGTTTCTGTATTTAGTTAAAATTTGTTATTATGTCTTGCAGTTAATGAAGAGGACTAAAGCTTTGACTTGTTAGTGAGTTGCTTGCCATGCCAATGGTGCAGGGCTGAAATCGTTCCACCTTCATTTACTCATGTGTGGTCTTGATCAAGTTACTTAATGAGCCAGTGCTTTGGGGCAATTGGGAATTTGAGCTAGGCTCCTTAATAATCTCCTGGATGATATACCTAGTAACTATGAACCTATGTTTTTTCCCTGTCATTCCCTATTGCATAGCTGATCTAGTTCAGGAAATGCTATGGCAATATAATCAGTACACCAAGTAATGCAACACAGGCCATTTCTTCTTCAAGATCAGCAAGCACTGCATTTGTAAATATATCACTGAAATGCATAGTTGTTTGACAATAACAACATCTACATCAATGATATTTCCCTTTAATTTAGAATTATTCAGATGACGTTTACTTCTGCAAAAATTGTGCATATTGACATAGCATATGTTATCAAGTGCTTAATATTCCTTATCATAAATGCTCTTGTATTAAAACTGTACTACACAGCACTGGGTCTTATGGTGTGATAATAATGATCTTTATACAATTTCGTACAGTTCATCCAAAGTTACCAGTAAAGAACAAGAGATTTATTACTGCATAGGAAAAATGATTGGATACCGTCAGCAAGTGGCTATGAGTGCTGGTGGTAGTTGAGTCTATCTGTGGATGAAAGTATCGTATACTCTTATCATTGCTTTTGAACAGTGTGTAATC
Organism: Protopterus annectens; assembly: GCF_019279795.1. Lineage (NCBI taxonomy): Eukaryota > Metazoa > Chordata > Ceratodontiformes > Protopteridae > Protopterus > Protopterus annectens. The sequence continues at coordinate 885,904,021 of NC_056745.1, forward strand.
TAGCTTTGTATGACTAATGGGCATGTGTGTGAATTAAGTTGGAATTCTTTACTATGGATATTGTGTGATTGTGTGAAACAAATTTTAAGTATATTACTTTGATCATTGTTATTATTTTTGACACTGACATCTAAGAATGATATAGTTAATAATATAGCTATAATTGCTGGGTTTGGAGGATGTCTGTGGATAAAAAATGACTGCTGAGTTGATAAAGTTAAAACTTCATTAGTCTGTATTTCTTTGCAGGATTAGTGAGCATTTGTGTGAAACAATTTTGAATACTTTACTGTGACCATTTTTATCACAGGTAAGCAGTGTGTACACAGTAAATAAAGAGGGCATAATTGATGAATATGGATACTGACAGATTATAATGACAGCAGTATGAGTGGCCTTTATGGTTGAAATGATCTGAAATAGGTAGTTTTGTCATTATTGGTTAATATATCTTTATTTTACTTCCTACTAGAAAATGTTCAAAACTACAGATTACTTCAGTGACTTAAAGCAAGCTAATACTGTTCAATAACTGATATAGTTTTAATTTCACATGAATGTACTTTACACAAATCATTGCTTTATACAGAAAAATACTAACATAATTTATGTATATATTTACACTGGCTTAAGAACTGTGTCTGTGTCATTATTGTTGCACATTACTGAGTATAATGTGATCTTTATTAGGATAGCTTAGACAACAGCACCTGAGATTAACCTGGTTGCCTATAACAATTCATAGGTTCATAAGCTTTTACTAGGCTATTGACCACCAGAGTCTTTATAAGCCTAGATGTGCAACACAACCCAGTTTTGTCCTCTAGTATATTGGATACCTATATGTTGAGGGTATGTTAGTAAGATGGCTGGGGGTATATTAGATTGGGATTAGTTAATTAATTGTCAGCCCCTGTCTATCAAAGTCTAGGGGGTTAGACTGCGAGTGAATTTATAATTTCCCACACAATGATTGACTTTTCACTTGGAAAGGGTCAAGGATGGACACCTCTTCATGTGGATAGGAAACCTATTCCATTGGGCATGCATCCTTTGAGACACATATTGGCCTCTTGAACATGTTTACTTATGTCACAGGCAAAGTTCAGGTCCTTGAATCTAGTGTTCCTGGTGCTGCTTGTTTTGCAGATGTGCAAGAGGTTCATCAGAGCTGGGTCTGAGGATGCCTTATATGCCAGGTAAAGATCACCTATTAGTAACCTGTAGGAGACTGAGAAAAAGATAGGGCCTTAAGGCAATCTGTGTAGGACATGGTATACATACCCTGTATTCTCTTGGTGAGAAACATTTAAGACATTCCAACTGTTGCAAATGCCTGGTTAGGTACATGCCAAAGGAGACACTGATGATGGGTCGGATAAGGGTTGAAAATAGTGGTACTATAACTTACTTGGACCCTTGCTTATGAGCTGAGCAACATAGAATAATTTTCTTATTATCCTGGCTACATGTTGGTTGAAGGCCAGATTACTATCAACATATGCTCCCAAATCTCTTACTACCATGTCAACTCTTAGGGGTGTTTTATCGATGGAGTAATTAGCTTGGGTGGATGACTTTCCAAAGGGCAGTATAATGCATTTCTTCTCATTGAGTTTCAATCAGTGGCTTTGGCACCAGTTATCTGTTTGTGTTTGACCCTCTTGTAGGAGACTGGTGTCATGGGAGGCAGATCTATGATGGCTCCCAATTTATAGTCATCTGTGAACTTGGTGAGCTAGTGATCTTGTGAGTTATGTAGGGACTTATGCCAAGTAATGTCAGTCTGTTAATAATATCTGACTGGGGTATTGTAACAAAGTCCTTGGTCATGTCAAGGTAGGCATTGTGCACCATTTTTTCTGCACCCATAGCCTTGGTGACCCTCTCAAAGAAGTCTACCAGGTTGAGTAGGCAAGCCCTTCCCTTGGCAAAGCCAAACTGAAATGGGTCCAGTGTCAATAAGTTGCTAATGCCCTTGTTGATCATTTCCATAATAATTCATTCCATGGCTTTGAATATTAGACTGGTCAGACTGATGGGTCTGTAGTTCCTGGGGTTGGTTGATGGTCCACCCTTATGGACAGGGATGATTGTTGTGTCCCTCCATTCACTCAGTACATAACCTTTTTGAGACTGTATTTGAACAATGTCTCTAGTGACCATGCTAGTTCATGCTTTAGACTATTTAGGAGGCAACCAGGGATAATGTCAGGGCCCACTGAAGCAGTATTTTTGGTCTTAGTGAGTGTTACCAGGACATGCTCCCTGTTGATAGTTGGTTGTGATATGCCAGAAGGGATTTCACAGGAGGTAGTAGGGGGGGAGTGGGGGTAAAGTTACAGCTAAATTTATTAGATAGAAGATTTGCTATGTCACCCTGGTCAGTTAAGGTTGTGCCATGTACCACCAGATCTGCACACTGCTGGCTGCTACCCTTAAGATTCCTGACAGAGCTGAAGAAGGCTTTGTGATTGTCCTTAGCCTAAGAGGCTATCCTGACATCATAACTGGCCTTGTTGGACCGTATTAGTCCTCTTAGTCTCTTGTTTAGTTGAATCAGAGAGCTCTTGTCTCCCTGAGCATTGCTTTTTCTGATTTTGGCCATTTTTTTTCTTTTATTATATACAACATTAAGGTTAGGATTCCACCAGTGGGGTTTGTTTTTGGTGTCAGATCTGGCTTTGCTACTGGATTGTATGGACGCCTCAATGCAGCTATTTACATGTTTGTACAGGGTTCTATGAACATTTCTGCACAGGCAGCTTTGTTCTCAGGGTATGAGGGAGCCTCAAACTGTTGCTTAACAGAATGTATTTAGCTTTAGAATACTTCCTGACTGTTACTGGTTTTGTTGGGTTTCCAGGTTTATTTTTATTTTGAGGGAGACAATTTATGATCCAACCTCCCCAATGGGGTTGCAGTGTTCTCCCACATTGATGAGTACCAGGTCTAATATGTTTGAGGCCCTGGGTGGAGTACACACTATTTGGTCTAGGGTGTTTGTGTTGAGGAAGCCCAGGAAATTTGGCTGTGAGTTATCAGGAGTTATCCTATCAGTCTACAGAGGGGTCATTAAAGTCTCCCATGAATAGGATGTTTGGTTAAATGTTGGGCACCTCCAGTAGTTCCAGGTAGAAGTGGTGAGCCTTGTTACTCATAGCAGGTGACCTGTAGCTGACTAGGGCATGGCACGGAACCATGTCTATGGAGACCTGGCTTGGATGAACTCTAGTGTATCATCCTGTTTAACTAATCTGTAGTTGTATTTGCTGCTGATATGAATTGAGAGACCTCACACCTCCACCTTTAGATCTTGTCTGTGTTTCTGTTGGTCTAAATGTGTGGAAGGCACTATAACCTTGCAGTGCCTGTTTACTTTTTGCAGCTTTAAATCAAGTCTTGGTAACAGCACAGATGTCTACATTCTACAGAGTTAGGACAGCTTGTAGGGCGTGGAGTTTCTTGTTTAGGCTAATTGCATTGAGCAGTAGCTCCTTACGGTTGCTTTGATTTTTTTTTTCTGCTGTGTTGCTAGTCTTGTCATTTTGACATTACCCAAAAAGCGTCTGAGGGGGTAGATAACGTTTTAGTCAATATCTGAAAGCCTGGGTGGGACAGGTGCAGATCATCCTTGGCAAAGGATTGTGGTCTGTTAACCATCTCTCCCCTTGCTGATAGATAATGGATCCCATTGAATGACACCAGAAACTAAGCCAATTGTTAAAATCAATACTTTTCTGTTCATACTGTGATATCACCCTAGGTGAAGGCACAATGCTGCTCAATGCAAGGCACATACCTCTCTGCAATATATATTCAGCTTCTTTTCATATAGTCCAATGAGGTATGTTTCAGGTCATTTACATGCACATGGACTATGATAGAATCATACTGGTACATGTGGCATAGTGACATGAGTGCATGGATGATATTATGGCTCCTAGCTCCAGTTAGGTCACTAACTGTTATCTTCTCCTTGCCCAGCCTGGTGAGAGAAACATGTGTGTGACATACAACAGAATCCCCTATGACAAAAGTATTAGCTAAATTGTTTGCTTGCCTTATGGGCTTTGTTCTTTGAGGGCCATTGTGTGTAGGATTGTGCATAGTGTTAGGTGTTGTTTTTCAGTTGTGCTTTAATGACTGCTGAGGATAGGTGTTGCCATCAGATAGTTTAGGTGGTCTTTGAGGTTTGGGAAGGTTTCTTTTAAGTGCCTCAGTGTAAAAAGGTCTATGATTGTGGTGAGTGGTATGCATTTAGGATGTAGAGAGTGTGTTCTTGATAACCTTGTTAGTAAGCAAGATTTTAGCCTCCAAGGAAGTTAGGCATGTACATCTCTTGCATACTGTATTAGTTCTTTAGGGATTAAAAGCTTGTCAGAGTACATGAGAAAAATCACTGTATTGTCTCAGGATGCCCATATCTACCAAACTGGCCACACAGACATTAGAAAAATGCATATCCATATTGTCAGGACCTGTATTAGGGTTGGTCTGTTATGGCTGAAGGACTTGGTTTTACGAGGAGTCAAGAAAAGAAACTCTGCACTCGGAACGCCAAATAGCTTCAACTCAACTTTTATTAAAACTATAAAACACACAATAAAATGCAGAGCTTTTGTGTAAAACAACCCCTTCCTCAGTGCTAAAGCACTTTTTTTTACCCGAAAACTCTGTGTTTTATCGTGTGTTTTATTGTTTTAATAAAAGTCGAGTTGAAGCTATTTGGTATTCAGAGTGCGGAGTTTCTTTTCTTGTTTTGCTTTTGTTTTCTCCGACTTGGATTACCATTTGATTATCCCTTTTGGATTTTATGGGGAGTCACCTCACCTGTGTGGTGTCTGGCATTAAAGGTAGCTATTAGGTAGTGCTATGCTCTATTAGTGCTATTTAATGAGCTCACTAGCTGCCATAAGTTTAGCTCCACTCAAGGCCTTACTGTGTTACAGGTTAAAGTCCTAAGAAATAGCTTTAGGAAAATTTTATAGTCTAAGCATTTGTTACTATACAGGGCACTGCTAACAGCCACAGTGCAGTGAGCATCTCTGTGTAAATGCGCCTAGTTTATAGCCACAGGAAAAAATGCTGAAAACTGACTCTTATGCCCTCTGGTCAATAAACAACTACACTTTGAGCTCCCTGGAGTGCTTTCCAACTCAGAAAAAAAACAGGCAAATACCTTCTGCTCCATGATGGATTACTCTGTAAATTCTTAATGTAAAAACACAGTAAAAGTAACGCTGAAGTGCAGACAAATACCAAACACCTAAATCCCTGGACAGATCACCCTTCTGCAAGGTGATTTAAATCAATGTGCATCAGTAAAACAGCAAATAGACAAGAACAGTGTTTTTTCAGCTAAACAGTTACTTAGATGCTTAGAAAATGATGAAGTGCAAAAATACAGTGAAGTTCCTTATCTCAGCCTGGATGGCTCTGGATGCAATAAAAACATCTTGGATTCACAGGCAAGGTTGCAAAGCATTACTGAGCTTTGTAACCAGTCACAAATTGTACACACTGGTATTTTATACCTCCTCTTCATGATAATAATCCTACAACATCTTACTCAAGCTTCCCCAACATTCCTCTCAGTCAGCTTATCTAACTAATCATGTTTCAACTTCTACCATATCCAGTGCATGAGTTGACCACTTTCTCGGATGACACTTCTACCCGTTTTGCTGGTGTTGCCTCTCAAACTTATCTTCTTACCTTGCTCCTCCTGTACTATCACTTCCACCAACACATTACTAAAAGACTTTTTTCCTCTAACCTCACTTCTTAAAAGCTTACTGTTGCAAATTACTTTCTCTTTTCTTTCCTTTCACTTCTTTTGTTTTTAACTATTGTTATGTTCATATATTAGATTTGATTCATGATTTACAACATTTTTATTTATTGGTATGTTCTGCAGTCTTTTGTAAAACTCTTTATCTTTTGCTGTCTGTTCTATTAGAATTCATTCTGTTAAATTGTTTAAAGTCATTGTAATTTTTCTCATCTTCTTTTTGTACCTTTTGGACATGTAGTCATACTTGAAACTTTTCTTCCCAGATCTCCGATAAAAAAGGAGCACTTAATGCCCAGACTGACAATCCCAGTAAACAAATGTTAATAAATAAACAAAATAAATAAATTGTAAAATGTGCCACATAGATTGTTTAATGAAATTTTGGAAAGTTAGAGGATGCCTGAGGAGTGGAGAAAAAGTGTTGTGGTACCTATCTTTAAGAATAAGGGTGATGTGCAGAGCTGCAGTGACTACAGAGGGATAAAATTGATCAGTCACAGCTTGAAGTTATGGGAAAGAGTAGTAGAAGCCAGGTTAAGAAGGGAGGTGATGATTAGTGATCAGCAGTATGGTTTCATGCCAGGAAAGAGCACTACAGATGCAATGTTTGCTCTGAGAGCATTGTTGGAGAAATACAGAGAAGGTCAGAAGGAGTTGCATTGTGTCTTTGTAGACTTGGAGAAAGCATATGACAGGGTGCCTAGAGAAGAGTTGTGGTATTGTATGAGGAAGTCGGGAGTGGCAGAGAAGTATCTAAGAGTGGTCCAGGATATGTACAAGGGTAGTGTGACAGTGGTGAAGACTGCAGTGGGAGTGACAGATCCGTTTAAGTTGGAGGTGGGATTACATCAAGGATCAGCTCTGAGTCTTTTCTTATTTGCAGTGGTGATGGACAGGTTGACAGATGAGATCAGACAGGAGGCCCTGTGAACTATGATGTTTGCAGATGACATTGTGATCTGTAGTGATAGTAGGAATCAGGTTGAGGAGACTCTGGAGAGGTGGAGATATGCTCTAGAGAGCAGAGGAATGAAGGTCAGCAGGGCTAAGACAGAATATATGTGTGTAAATGAGAGGGAGGGTAGAGGAATGGTGAGGATGCAGGGAGTAGAGTTGGTAAAGGTGGACGAGTTTAAGTACTTGGGATCAGCAGTTCAGAGTAATGGTGAATGTGGAAGAGAGGTGAAGAAGAGAGTACAGGCAGGGTGGAATGGGTGGAGAAGAGTGTCAGGAGTGATTTGTGACAGACGGGTACCAGAAAGAGTGAAAGGGAAGGTCTACAAGAGGGTAATGAGAACAGCTATGTTATATGGGTTAGAGACAGTGGCACTGACAAAGAGGCAGGAGTCAGAGCTGGATGTGGCAGAGTTAAAGATGTTAAGATTTGCACTTGGTGTGACTAGGATGGATAGGATTAGGAATCAGTATATTAGAGGGTCAGCTCATGTTGGACAGTTTAGAGACAAAGCAAGAGAGACAAGATTGCATTGGTTTGGACATGTGCTGAGGAGGGATGATGGGTATATTGGGAAAAAGATGCTAAGGATGGAGCTGCCAGGTAAGAGGAAAAGAGGAAGGCCTAAGATAAGGTTTATGGACGTGGTGAGAGAGGACATGCAGGCGATTGGTGTGACAGAGCAAGATGCAGAGGATAGGAAGAAATGGAAAGAGATGATCCACTGTGGCGACCCCTAATGGGAAAAGCCGAAAGATGATGATGATGATGATGATGACACATACCAATCTTACATGTATTTTTTATTTGCGTTTTAAAATATTTATAGGTTCATAGGTGTTTACTAGGCTAATTACCACAAGGGCCTTTTTAAGCCTAGCCATGCATCCCAAATCTCTGACAAGTTCTGATACCATTGATAAGTGTAAGCATAGGCCTGGGAGATGTGCCATTTACAGGTTATCTGTTTGCATTAGAGACATAGGTGCCAAACCAGGGATAAGTTTCCGGTTTCCCATCCAATTGTCCAAGTTGCACTTGAATTGGGTTAGGGAAGAACTCTGCTTCACATGGATGTGGAGCTTGTTCCATAGACAGGATAGTCTCTTGGATACATACCTATCTTTCCAGCAGGTCCTATTTACATCACAGGCAAGGTTTAAGCCTTTCAAATGGGTAATTCTGATATTTGTTTAGTGGATATGCAGGAGGTCCATCAGAGTGGGGTCTGACAATGCCCTGTATGCAAGGCATAGATCTCCCCTCAAAAGCCTGTAGGAGACAAAATACAGGGATAAGGCCTTGAGGCAGTCTGCATAGGACATATTACTTATGCTCTATATTCTTTTAGTGAGGAGCCTCTGTAGATGTTCCAGTTGTTGGATATGCCTGGTTAGGTACATACCAAAGGGTGTATTGTACTCAATGATAGGTCTGATGAATGCCAAATACAGTGGAAAAATGACTTCTTTGGACTTAGATGCCATACCTTTGTTTATAAGTTGCACAACATAGAATGATTTCCTCACCACTGTAGACACATGAGGATCAAAGGCTAGATTACTATCTATGTGTGTCCCTAAGTCCCTGACTACTGAGTCAACTCTAAGGGATGTGTTTTCAATATGATAGTTACCAGGGATGGATAACTTCCCAAAGGATACTATTGTGCATTTCTTGGCATTTAGTTTTAGTCCATGGCTCTGACACCAGTTATTTGTCTTTGTTAGCCCCTCCTGGAGAACATTTGTGTCAGAGTGAGATTCAGTGACAGTTCCTAATTTGCAATCATCTGCAAATTTAGTCAGCTAGAGACCACTGACATTGATCTTGACTTATGAGAAGTAAATGCCAAAAAGGAGTGGCCCAAGGACTGATCCCTGAGGAACTCCACTTGTGACTGGCCTTTTTGCAGAGGTGGACTCCCCAATTCTAACTTTCTGGGTCCTGTCTATGAGCCAATTGGCTATCCACTGGGTGACATTCGGGTTTGTACCTAACCTCTTCAGTTTGTCAACAATGCTCGATGGGGGTATTGTGTCAAATGCCTTGGCCAGTTCAAGGTAGGCAGTGTGAACGATTTTGCCCTCATCCATTGCTTTGGTGACCTTCTCAAAGACGTCCACCAGGTTGAGTAGGCATGATCTGCCTTGACGAAACCAAACTGGGTTGTGTCCAGTGTCTGGAGGTTTACTATATCTCTATTGATAATCTCCATGATAATTCTTTCCATGGCTTTACATATAAGACTAGTGAGACTTATGGGTCTGTAGTTTCCAGGGTCTGTAGATGGCCCACCTTTGTGCAGAAGGATGACTGTTGCCTTTCTCCATTCATGAGGCACGAAGCCTGTTTGGAGGCTACAGTTAAATAGTAATTTCAGAGGCCATGATAGGCCATATTTCATGCTATTTAGAAGGCATCCATGGATATTGTCCTGGCCCATTGATACAGTGTTCTTGGTCTTAGAGAGATCATTAAGGACTTGTTCCCTAGTGATAGTAGGGGGAGTTATATTTGATGCTATTTCCTGAGGGAAGGTTGAGGGGGAGAGAAGAGTAAAGTTGGAGCTGAATTTATCAGCCAGGAGGTTTACTATATCTTCTAGCTCAGTATAGGTGGCTCCATTTACAATTAGCCCTGCACACAATTGTGTATTGCCTTTGAGGTTGTGGACATAGCTAAAGAATGCTTTGTGGTCGGCCTTAGCCTGAAAGGCCAAATTCACCTCAAATTTGGCTTTGGTAGACTTTATTTGTCCTCTGAGTTGTTTTAACAAAAAATGCTTGACACCAAAGTTGTGAACACCAAACAAACAGTTTAGTGGCATCAATGCATGTATAATTATTGCAGAAATAATCCTTTTCCAAAGACCAACCAAAGAATTTGCAAATTTGTACAACTTACCTTCTTCCTCCAAGCCATCTCTGCTTTTATTGTGATAAATTTTGAGAGAATAAGAGGCATTCCTGGTTGGCCACAAAATTAAATAAGCAAACTAAATACTGTTCCTCTTATATCAGAAATATCAGAATATGGAGGTCTTTATTTCTGCAAGAATAAGTGAACTGAATGAATGCAGTAGAAACTTCTGGGCATGGGACAAGCATAAAAACAACAATAAATGAATTCAACATTAACCTGCAAATAAACAAAGGCCAGTAAGAAAGCACAAAAGTAGTTAAAACACCAGGATTAATGCCATGCAATGACTGCAGAGATACAGTCTAATGAATACCATGTAGCAACGCATATAAACACCAGTCTGCACTGAAAGAAGGCATTTTCTGTGATGACTTGAATAAGATTAATACAGCCATCTCTACAAATCAGCAACCACAAAGTCCACCACCATTGTCACAAAGGCTACACATAGAAGTGATTGCACCACTAGATGAATATAGTGTACCCCCCCATGAGCCCCTCTCTGGGCTCATTGAAGGGTTTATATTCTTTAGAGTTGATCAGAATTCATAAAGTCACCTCTAGATATTGGGCACAACAACAATCACATTAGCATGCTGCTTTGTTGGCAGGACTGCTCTCTATGCTTAGACTCCCACTAGCAGGAAACCTCAGCAGCTGGGCAGTCTAAACATTGGAAAGGCTTACTGTGAATGGGAAAATGGCCATGTTATGGCTTGCCACTCATGACAAGTCTTTCTGAATCCCAAGGATGGTGTCTCCCATTCAATAATCAGAGCAGTTAGTGATGTGATGTCAGGAAAGATGGGGATATTTTTTAGCTTAATGTATCTGGGTGAATGGATTTTTATTGTACTATGGTCTACATTTATGTGCAGTAGTCACTAATTTATCATAATGTTTGGTTACATCTGACTTAAACTGGTAAGTCCTATATAATGAGGTTACTGCTGATCATATTATTATATTATATAACTTGCAGTGCCTTGCAATGATTTCATTTCATTGTAACTAGGTTGTGGTTGATAATAATGTTATGAGGTTCAGACCACATACCTCCTCAAACATACCGAAGTCTAGTAATGAGAAAAATGTCTAAACATTATTGGCCGCACACTGCAAAACATAAAATAAAAAAGAAAATAGCTACATGAATGATGCACTAAGTGACAATGCAATGAAAAGCTGAAGACAATAAATAAGTTCCAGCATAGTCTGTGGAGGACAGTTACCTGAACTAATGGCTTTATGGAACACTAGTGTCCTAATATAGCAGGAGTAGAAACATAGTATACATGGAAGGTATATGACATGTTTACAAAAACATCTCTTTTAAACCTGTTTTTTTTTCCGTTCTTTTTCCCTTGTAGCCTGTTGACATAAACTGCTCCTGGCTAAACAGCTAGTTCTTTCACTATCACTGGGGCAAGCGTCAAACAGGAAGGGCTGTCATTCAAAGTATCATTAGGAGAGGTTTTAAGAGTTTTTTTAAATGAGCCTTACATTCCTCCACAGACATCTGGTTTGTGGCATTGAAGAGGAATATGCAGTTGGCTGTCCACTCTGGTTATCTCTCACAGACATAAATGATATTGACTGAAAGCAGCCATGGCTGATATTTCAAGCACAGGAAGTGGTTTCACTATCCTCTGCTGGAGAGATTGCACCCTGTCTGTACCCCAAGTGCCTACTGCCCACCCCACCCTTCCTGGGAGAGGCAAGTGGGCTACACACGTTCAGTCCCCTCCTTCCCCGCTTGGCTTCTCAGGTGCTGGAGCCGCTTATCCAACCCTAGTTAACTGGATTACAGTAAAGCCAGGCTTTCGAAATCTATTTTTTTTTTTGTGAGCTGTTTGTCCAAATATATACCACTATACAAGCTGAATGCTATAATACTACAGCATTCCACATAGACATGTGTATGCATACAGCCCATCATTCTTTCACATACCATACACCACTAACTCATACACAATCCTGTATATCAAATTTCGTGATGGAATCTCCCACAATGCCATGCAGGGGCTGTGCTTGCATGCACACACTGCTCTATTTATGTGTTTGTTTTATCATGTATATTGATATCAGAATCAATATGCCAAGAGTACAGAGTTTGTGTGAGACAAATAATGCAGGTGGTATTTTGTTCATGGCAGTGTTTATGCAAAGAGTAACTCAGTGTGAGTGTGATGGCATTGTTTATGGTAAACATATTTATGTTGTAGAGATATGTGTTTGCACTGGTAGATGTTCATTGAGCATGGAGACTGATATACAATAGTTTTGTATGTGTGTGTGTGTGTGTGTGTGTGTGTGTGTGTGTGTGTGTGTGTGTGTGTGTGTGTGTGTGTGTGTGTGTGTGTGTGTGTGTGTGTGCGAGCGTGCTTGTGTGTGCGGTGTGCACGTGTCTACAGTTTGCTGAACTTCACAATAAATGATACTCTTTTGCTTATAGCAATGAGGAACATATGGTTAAATATTAATAGTGTAATGCTCAAATAAGTGAATATTATTTAAAACCAAACATTATAACTTTATAAAACCTTTTACAAGATTAAAATGCACAACGCATGTACTTATTAGGAAGAAGGGCCTAACTTTGCTATTGCAGTGACCTTTCTTCAAAGTTCTACTCTTAAAGATATATTCTTAAACACAAATGTGCTATCGTCTTTTTCAGGGAGCATCATTGTAACAGTAAATCATAACATTCAGGTAGAATCCCATGCAGTGTTACAATACTACTGGGAGGTATACATTTACAGGATCGCCTTTCGTGCATCCATACCAGAACAAGTTTTACCTCTAGACTATGCAACCAACTTATACTATTTCTGCAAATATAAAAAGAGTAGAACACCTAGCAGCTTCCAAAAATTTCTTGTGTAGAAACATTTCTTAGGTATGCTGATGTTTTAGCTACTGATCCATTGGGTTGAGTTCTAGTAATGTATTGCAGACATATACTTCATATAACAAAATGCAATACTGTGGGCCAACTGCTTAGACAGAGTCTGACTAGTAGACCTTCTTTTTCTTTGTTGAATAAAGCAAAAAAAGCTGATTTGTTTTCTGAATTCATTAGTTCTTGTATAGTATCCGAGTTGCCAGTTTACAGCCAACAGATGTAAACAATGTTCTTCATCGTTCTTGCTTGGATAAAATACTGGCAGTTGAGTAGACGGATTAAAAGTGAGAGCTGTAGCAATCTTTGGGACAAAAGATACCCACTGATTGTGGGAAAACTAAGCAAAGCTATTTACACATGACATCCCAGAGCACCAGAGTTTATGTGCCAACTGTAACGACAACCAGAAGAAAGAGCTTGTACAAGAGATATTTTAAAGCTACAATATCTGTAGATTTCAAAGGAGGGAACACCAGCCTAGGTAACATAAAGGACAAACCCCAAGGTGGAGGAATATGTTTTCTTGGTGGTCTCAAGTGAAGAAGCTCTGTAAGAAAGGACATTACAGTAGAATGTGCTGTTGTCTTTAGAATTGTTGGAACTTGAAACAAGTTTTGATGGACAGATACACCAAATTAGAATAAAATAAGTAGTTTAAGTACCTCACAGCTTCAGTATGGGATGGTATAAAGGGTCAACACATTGTGACATACTCCAGTTAGCAAATATTTCCAGTTTTTGTATGTAAGATTTTTTTATGTTATACCTTTTCCTTATTTTGGCTTCTGTTGGAATGTGCATCATTTGAGATGAAAAGGCTTGTTAGGAATTGTTGCATTAATTCTCTTATAATCTTTTCTTGCTTTATTTTTTCTTTCTGCTGTTATACTGTGTGACTACAAAGAGGGTGACTGTGGATATTTTTCTTAATAGAATGATACTGTAAATACTGCCATTACTCTTTAGGTCACTGTACTATAACTAATCTTTATTATAGTCTTGTGCCTTGAAGCAATCTTATCTGTATGTGTATAGACGTTGTTAACTCACCGTTTATGTTTATATTTCTATATTTGTACATTTATCCTCTTATTGTATGCTTCCAGAATAGGCCTGAAAATAGTTCCTAGTTTTAAGTGCTTTAACTGGGTAAATAAATATCTCCCATGCTCATAGCACCATAGTTTTCAGGTTGGGGTGAAGGTTTTTTTCCCCTGTTGTTGCATGAGTAAATACTTATATAGATGTAATAGTCATGGCAGAAGATAAGCCAAGCTCATTACCAGACAGTCCCATTGTTGTTTTGGGAGAGATGGAACTATTAGTATTAATTAATTTAAAATAGCATTAACTGTTAGTATAATACTGGCATTGCCCTTTTTTGCTTTGACAAATTTCTGAATTAAAGTGAAAAGACGGAAGGCATAAATCAAGCCTTGAATGCATTGAATAGAAAAATATTTATTTTCTAACCTGAAGGAGAAAAGGAAAGTTCGAGCTGATTGTTTAGGTAGTTTGCAAATAAATCTGGAAGATCCCATATCTTTAGTATTTGTTCAAAAAGCATTGGTTCAGCTTCCATGATATTTTCCTGCTCAAAACATCTATTAACTGAATTTGTAAACCCAGAACCTGAGTTACTGTTAGCTGGAGGATGAGTTATTTCTAAATGCCTATTGCCTAAGTATCACATCAGTGCAGCGTTATTTCTGTTAATTTAGAGTTGAAAACTGTGTTAGAAAGCTGTTAGGATTCTGTTTCCTGCTTATATCTTCATTAATAGTGTAGTTTTGCAGTTTGACTATATCTCTGAGATGGGTGTCTTGACGTGATACAGTTCTGTGGTCTGTCACACAGCAATACTGCTACTAAAAGCCAATGAGATTTGTACTCACTGCCTACAAGTAATAGTGTGTGTGTGTGTGTGTGTGTGTGTGTGTGTGTGTGTGTGTGTGTATGCGCGCGTGTGTGTGAGTGTGTTTGTGAATGTATGTATACATGTATGTGCGTGTGTGTGTGTGTGTTTGTGTGTGTGTGTGTGTGTGAGTGTGTGTGTGTGTGTGTGTGTGTGTGTGTGTGTGTGTGTGTGTGTGTGTGTGTGTGAGTGTGTTTGTGAATGTATGTATACATGTATGTGTGTGTGTGTGTGTGTGTGTGTGTGTGTGTGTGTGTGTGTGTGTGTGTGTGTGTGTGTGTGTGTGTGTGTGTGTGTGTGTGTGTGTGTGTGTGTATGTGTGCACAATAGTCAGAGCATGGGGGCAGTTCACTTACCAAGTCAACAAATAAATTTAGCATTGTAGCTAAGATTTCTCTTTCACAGCTCTTCCAGCTGTTTCTTGTGGAGTCCATATATATATCTCATACATACATACATACATACAAATGTTTCAAGCATGGGCATTAAAGCCCTTCTAGCTTGCCAATATGCCAAAACACTTGTTCCCATAATAAATGTCCAGGCTGTTCTTAAAACTATCTAAACTAGTACTTGTTTTAATGTAATTTGGTAGCCCATTCCAAACATCAGCTACTCTGTCAGAGAACCAATTAGTACACTTCTCATTCCTATAGAATCTTCTACATAGGTTATCTGATGATTCTCTAGTACTTTTTGATAACCCCAAACATCCCCAGAGGTAGTTGTCCCTAAATGCCCTATATACCTGAATAAGATCTTCTCATAAATATCTATAAGAGACACTGTACAAGTTCAGATATTTTAGTCTTTCATAATAACTTAGATTTTCACATCCATGGATGCTCTTAGTATATTTCCACTGTACTCTTTCCAGTTTATTCATGCTTGTTTTCCTATAGGGTTTCCATATTATTATTCCATACTCAAGTCTGGGTCTAATGCAACTAACAAACAATGACTTCATTATGTTTGATTTCCTAGTCTTTATAAATCGTGAGGCTCTGGTATGCAGTACACAGACACACTAACAGAAACAGAAACAGAGGTTGCTATGGTAACGGAGACAGAGTGATGATAATGCTTAACTACTCTGAGACGCCTCCGAGATGATTCTCAGCAATGAAGTTTTTGGTTTAAAAAAAAAATGTATATAATAAAAGGACTGTTTTAAATCACATGTACACATATTGATGGTCTCCCAACACTTTATTTAGCTCATTAAGTTGATTCTTGATTAAAAAAATAAATAAATAAATAAGCACAATTTTATATTTAAAATGTATTTTGGTCCAAACACATTAAAGACTTACATAAAAATGGAAGTCTGAGTTATTGTGAAAGACTAAGAGCACTTGGTCTTGTGCAGTACTCTTTGCAGTGGTCTGGGAGGCGAGCTTGCTTGGACGTGTTGGACATATGGGGATAGCTGATTCTAGGGGTGTTTGGGGTTGCCGGGAAGTGCTAGAGAGTCATCAGATTTCTTTCGTGGAAATATCTATGGGAATGGAAGGTGTGTTGAGTGGTTAACTGGCAGAGTGGCCACTGCATGGAACAGGACAAATATTGGCTTGGATATTTTAAGAACAGTCTGGAAACACACCACATGAACTAGTGAATGGTATTCTTGCAAAACTGGATGGGCATTGTTATCCATGCTTGAAGTGCTGATATGTGTGTATGTAAGGATGGAAATATACTTATAACAAATAAATTAGAAGGGTCTCATAATTTAAAGTCTATGAACTGTATAAACATGCTTGGAAGGAGCTAATAATAAGAATAAGCATTACAGCTTGTGGTCTCTCAAATAACTAAGCAACAGCCAAAAAAAAAAACACAATAGTTATGTAATATATGATTTTAGTAAATCTAGACATTAAATATATAATCGTCATATAAGATGAAGCAGTCTGCTGAATTTAGATATTAAAGACAGGATTTAATAACATGGGCTTGTGTATAATAACACTACTGTCTTAACTTGTCAGAAATGACATACACTGAACATTAATGGGAAGCATGATGATTTTCTTATATAAGTAAATATGCATAACAAGTCATGTAATTCCTTTAACTTGAATTGTAGTTTTTGTAACACATCTTGACCATATATAATACTTAAGCGGTTACCAAGGTAACTAATGTTTTATACATGACATCAAACTGACAAAGTTGTTCAAGAGAAACAATAGAAGCCTGAACTTGAAATGTCACAGAATGTAATAATTATATTCTGAACAAATAGTATTAAATTGACAACAGACACTCAGTTTAATAACATGGGCTTGCGTATAATGCCACTACTGTTTTAACTTGTCATAAATGACATACACTATATTGAACATCAAGGGGAAGCATGATGATTTTCTTATATAAGTAAATATGCATAACAAGTCATGTAATTTCTTTAACTTTAATTGTAGTTTTGTAACCATCCATAATACTTAAGCTGTTACCAAGGTAACTAATGTTTTATACATGACATCAAACTGACAAAGTTGTTCAAGGGAAACAAAAGAACCCTGAACTAGGAATGTCACAGAATGTAACAATCACATTCTGAACAAATAGTATTAAATTTACAATAATCACTCAGTTTAACCTTTGCTGATTATACAAGATAGAATGTTGCCATTTAAATCTAAAAACGTTCAGTATATGCCATAAAATGGCAATTTATGAATATGGAAAGGGAACTTGTAATCATTGATCACAATAAGTGCATTTGTTGTTTTTAACCTATAATTTTACTCATTTTATAATAAGAAATGACAAATATCAAAATCCTTATGTGTAGAAAATGGGGGGGGGGATGGATGCACTGATAATTAAAATGCACTAACTTTCATCAATGTTAACATAAAACAAACTTGATGCTTTAAGTAAGTTAGCAACAAACAAAGTGATTACTTAAATGCTGGCAAGCAATGAAATATAACTTCTGATATATCCAGTAAAATACATTGTATTAGAAACATTAGGTACAAATATTATTACCATCTATTTATGTTAAGTAATAAGTTTTGAAAGACTTCATCAATAAGGGTCAATATGTTAAATAACTGTGTGCTAGAATCTTTTA
>NC_056745.1:885926605-885929105 GCF_019279795.1 Protopterus annectens
TTAATAGCACTAATAATTTAAATGTGTCCCTGATGTTGTTATGATGTGTGCCTGATTCAGTTGATATTTGTCCCCAATCATTTGAGAGGTCTGATAGGGACAGAAAGCACATATTCCACTTACAACCTTAGAAAGATTATAGAATATTAGGTATGCAGTAGCATGACTCGGCTGAAGGATGCGGGTTCCAAAACGCAATTATTTGTTCGTATTGAAGAGTGTCAGTTCCCATGTATTAGCCAGACAGGTGCAGATTGTAAGAGGAACACACTAATAATATGAATAAAACTCTGGACATGCCGCGGTATTCGTACAGTTGAACGGCATGCTTTCACCTAATGGACAGCCATTCCCGATACTGTAGGCATGTAATCCGATGTAATAGGCATCACATGGTAATATGGTAGTCCTCACTCCCACCCAGGGGTGTGAGTGTCAGATGCAAACACAAAATGCAGTGCATTTGCAAGTGTGTGTGCAATCAGGTTTAAGCCTATTTGGCCGCTAGTATGTGAGTATTACACTGGTGAAGCAATGTAGAGGCAAAGTGAGTGTAAGAAACTGTAACCGGAGGTTAGCATTGCTTAGCTCCACACAAACCCACGCACACCTGCTCACAACTGCTTTAATGTGCCTTAATCACTTCGTATCCAATGGCCTTGTTCTGTCCAGCAACAAAATAAATGGCCTCTGCAAGGCTTGAAACCAGGACCCTGCACACACAGATAATGTGATTTATCACTAAGCCATGTCAGATATACAGACATCGGATGTTATCACAAATATATCATACAGCGCAGTCATTCAACAGTATAGGAAATGTATTCCATCATGTAGATGTATGTGTGTGTGTGTGTGTGTTTATGTCCAGATATAGATACATACATATATATATAAATATATCAAGAACATCCCATGTGACAACAAAGCATTACAAAGGAATGAAAAGGGAAACACCAGCAATGACTGTAGTATGTAGTGGTGTTGTCCTATGTAATATCAAGACCCCCTCAGAGAGACATTTATCATTAATACACGCAAACATTTGTACATGGGCCGAATACATCACTCTGTGCATTTTATTTACATTAACACAACAGTTCCTGTCCAATCATTATGTGAAAACAGTACTCTTGCAACTTGCTGTGTGCGACATCATCATCATGAAAAAGGTAAATGGGGTAACCATAGAGGGACCAGTAGTGTTGTGTGTACAATGGGGTCGTCTGCATCACATGTACCTGGAACCTTTAGGAGTCATGTGCATACCAGGATCGTGTGCCGGAGAGACAGGGGTGAGGACAACTGGAGTATGTTGTGATGTATATTAAAAGGGTTACATGTGTCCAGTGGACATGTTTGTGAAATGGACAGCTATGTAGGGGGCAAATGTTGTTCTAGGGACTGATTGGCCTTTTGTTTCCGTAGGGTGAGAGTGACATGTGGGGGAAGGGGAGTAGGTATGCTCGTGGAGGATAGGTTGGGTAGGATGACAGACAAGACAGCATACAGGGTCAGCATATAACACATGTGGGGGGATACACCTTGGACGGGGAGGGGTGTTCGGAAGTCACAAGCCCATGAGCCCCCAGATGAAAACAGTGGAAGGAGGTCACCAGCCATGGGCAGCCACCACTGCACCAAAACAACTGCAAAGGTGGCAGTGCTGGGGGCTGTCTAGGAGGGGCAGGCTCACCCTGTAAATGTGACACTCAGCCATTGAGCTGGTGTATCTGGCCTCAAAACCCCTTATTCAGCCCCCTACACACCACGTTCGGGACTGTATGACAGCGGACAAGTTCCTGTCTGGACCTGCTCCCAGGGGGGGACAAGCCCCATCCTCAGTGGTGGTTCCACCAGAAGGTGGTGCAGAGATAACAGAGGTGGAGGTCCAAGGCTGGGCCCCAGATGTGCTGGTGCCTGTTGCCATGGCCAGCTGAAGTGGGACAGGAGGTTTTACCGGGACCTCCAAACCCATACAGTTCATGGTGTTGCAGTTTTAACACAGATATGGCTTAGTAATAGTCAACAGCATTCAGGATTACTTATAACAGCATGCATAGATATGACCATCAACCCAACACAACAGATGGTATACATTTGCAGAGGGAGCACAACACATGCATATATACTGCATGGCATCTATACAAAGTGTAGAAGACTTGTGACTGCAGCTATGAACAGTGGCCCATTATTGGCATGTCACTGAACCCCAAACAGTGACTGTCATACCACTGTTTCATGTGATATATGTCCAATCAGAGATGTGATGGAGGTAACTCTCATCACTATCACTATCACTATGTACTGACTGCAATCCTCACACTATGCTCCTACAGTTCACAGATGTGTGTTCAGTGAGTAACACAGGAAACAAATTGTTCCACACACTGACCAGTCCACAGATGGCCCTACAGATGTGGGTTCCCTCACAAACAGAGCACTGTCTTGTCAGTTTTAAAACATGCAGAATAGCCATTACCGCACACAACATGTTAAA